>NW_027501208.1:0-86494 GCF_021521415.1 Bidens hawaiensis | reverse complement strand
CCTTTCCTTCTAATATTATATTCAAAAATGATAACGTATCGAAGAATATTTTAAAGGGGCAAACCGTTAGGACAAGATTATCGTCCATCTCTCGGGAGGAAAAATGTTTCCCTTGCAAAGAGGTAACGACGTTTGAAAAGCTTTTGCTGCTAAGCTCATGGTGACCTATAACAATACAAGTATTATTATAATGTTGACAATATTATAGAAAATAATAATTTTATTAGGTGTGTTATGTCCTTAACAATCTAAGCCGACACGGACCTGAAAATCAGGCTTGAACCAGAAAATCGTGTTAGACATATGAACTTGAACATGACATAAATAACCAACAATTTAATTTATAACACAAAACACACTAAAAAGTTTTTTTTTTTTAAATTGGGTTAAGCAAGTCAACCCACGAAATTTCCAGGTTGACATGAACACGAACCGATTAGCTAAATGGGTTCACGGGAATTTTGACCAAAAACTGACCTGAAACCATTTATTTAAACTATACCAAACCCGTGAAATTCGTGTTAGATCCGTGTCGTTTTTTCATGTTGTGTCAGAAATTCAAACCCCTACATGAGATACGCGTATCTACTTTTACCCATGTATCAAACTTTTTCTAACAATAATCACTTAACCCAATGTGATACGTGACACAGTATCGCGTGTGTATTGTAATTCACTTATAGATACATATACATATGTCTTATGTTTGTATAGAGTTATAGACAATAGAATGAAATGATTTAGGGTTTAGGCGAGTAAGAACTAAGAACAAATATTTATGCGGCCAAATATCATCGTATCTCATGCCTATATGCGTGAATTTGTTCTGACAAAGGTATACAGATAAAAAAATTATAGTGTACCTTATAGGCGGCGACAGGTTTCGTAAACAAATACCGCCATACTAATCCACTGACCACAAAACATAAGTTAGCTGTAAAATGCTCCAAAAAGGGACGAGAATATAAAAACATTAAGAGCACCTATTCCCGGTAGGCGGCACAGAACAAAGAAGCACAGCTCCTGCAAGATCTGCACGCAAATACCGCAAACTTAATCATAATTACTACAATTTTGAATAAAAATGTTTGCAAGTAATGCAAAAAGTAAGAAACTTTTGGTGTCAAAAGGGGTGGTAAACGAGCCAAGTCACTCGTGAGCTACTCGAGATTGGCCCGCTACTCGAATCAAGCTGAGCTCAACGAGCCTGAGCCTATACATGAGCTTGTTAAATAAACGAGCAACTGAGCTTTAGTTATGAAGCTCGAAGCCAAAAACATGAGATTGTTTCATAAACTAGCCAGAGCCCAAGCACCCACTATCGAGCTCTAAGCTAACTACCTGACTCGGGAGCACAAACGAGCCTATTATTTATATAACTTTTTTAATATATATAATAAATATTGTTTATAAAACTATGATAAAATAACTAAATAACATATTTGTTTATACAACTTTTATTTAATATATATTCTATAATAATCATCATTGTTTATAAAATTACGATAAAAATAACTAAACACTGTGTATGTGAGTGTTATGTTTTATATAATATTTATAAATATAAAGACATTAAAAATAATTATAATTATATATAAATTAATTAATAAACAATAAGCGATCAGAGCTCAAGTGCTCGTAAGTTTAAACGAGCCAAGCTGAAGCTCGGTTAGGTGTCAAGTTTATATGAAATCCATCTAACTTGGAGGATAAAATCTTAAACTTACTTCCACTTGAATCCTTTTCAAAATTTGCAATGTAGTACTGAACAATGAGCCCTCCAAATGAATGCCCAATCAACACCAGTGACGATGCAGTTTGATTCTTGATGAAATCAGCAATGTTGGCAGCATGTGTCTGTTACGCAGTTTGCAATGGATCACAAAACTCATTTTGAAGAAGAAGATTATTCAAGAACGGATAATAACCTGAAGAGAGCCTGCAACTGAACGCTCTGGATCTTCACTTTCACCCTGCCAATGTTCCACAATCATGAAAATTCACACTTACCGAAGAACCAGCAACTGAAGCAACCCAAAACACGACTCGCAAATCGTGGGCGGACCTGAAAGTTTTTTAAGTTTTTAATTTAGGGGAGCTGTTATGAACTGGACCCGAGCCCAAATTAGCCCAGTAAAGACGGCCCAACTAAGTAAAAGATTTGACAATATATCGAAAGAGGATGAATGTAGAAGAAAAGATAACAAATTAGCCCAGTAAAGGCGGCCCAACTAAGTAAAAAGTAGAAATTGAATTGTTTTTTAGTTATAAATATTGGCATAAAACGCATTTACAAAAACAAAAACAAACTGTAAATGGGTCAATTGAATCGAACCTGACCCAATAGGCTGAGGGCGTAGGAATCGAAGCCGTTTCGAGAGAAGAAGGGCAGCCATGTGTTCAGACCAGCATGGATGAATATTAAAGGCGAGGGTTTTTTATCTAGTGTTGTTTGGTAAAATTACCTGAGGGAGTTGGGGGAAAAACACGAGATTGCCCTTGTTTACGGTGCCTTCATTTTGGTCAACGAGGCGAGTGTAAGAAGATGGCACCCAACAGATGACGACGACGACATTTTGTTGAGTTTTGGGTATTGGGACTTCTGGATGGATTTGGCTACTTTTTATCACAATCAGACTATTTCCTATCATATGGTGTTGAATCTTTCAACCCTTATCCGTAGTGTCACTGTTAGAATTCACCCGTAGTCATTCGCGTCTCATAATTCATCCATTCATGAGCCTACTCATCAACTTTTCTCCTTTTGCTCGTCGGGCCACTCACGGCGAGTGGTGAAGCGAGGGTGTTGTGGTGTGCGTTGGCTGGTCACAACACATGTAACATTTATTAATTTTCAAACCCGGAAACCCGACCAGTTAAATTTTTTTTTTGTTATCTTTTGTATCTTCAGGTAAGTAACAAAACTGATGACTTATATATATATATATATTACGTCATTGCACATTACTCGATTTCGCTTGTTTAAACAAATTGTTTTTTTAAAACTATCTATCTAGTACATTTTAACCCCCCTCGACTTAGTTTTTTACAACCTTTGTATAACTAATCAAACCCTAGGGACAAAACTTGCAAGTTTCCAAATTTCCTTTTTCCACATTTCTCCATTTTCCTTGTCGTCACGTCCATACCCCCCCCCCCCCCAAATCGAAACCAGTCTTCAATCAAACCGTTAGTCGGGATTTGATTCGTTTACAGTTTTCTTGTCCATCACGATATCAAAACTTATGGTAACTGTGGGTAATTGACAGCTAATGGACACGATTATGAGCTAAAACGAATCGCGGCCTATCTAGACCTCGTTTCACTATAAATACACGATCATAACTCAATTCAGTTGTCACTCATACTCCTCATATCATTCCTTACAAAAACCATAAACTAATTGCATCAACATAAAGCGTTCTAGATCCTTTTGAGTTCGTATTCGTGGTCGAAACCCTAGTCCTCGATTCTCCCTAGATTTGTAATTATAACAGGTAATTAATGAGTGTTTCTTGATCGATTTTACTGATTAACAAAAGCCCTCTATCAACTTCGATTGATAGAGGGAAAACATGCATCAATTTGGGTTTTGTTTTAAGGGTTCATATGGAATTGGGATTGCTTTCAGAATCTGTTTATATTGATCATGTTTCTTTCTATTTACAAACTGAAGCACCAACCCAGTTGGCTGGTGCACGAGGTGTTATGATTTGAACTGGCCTGGGGCGCAGGTTCGAGCCCCCTCGTGGCCCGGTTTTAGTAGTTTTTTTCTTTTTATAAATTTCAATGATTTAATCGAATATTAATATATCTAAACTATTTTATATAAAAAAACTAATAATGATTCCACTCGTTTACAAACCAAACACTACTTTTATCTCGAAATATTTATCGTTTGTGTGTGTATATATATACACTATATTATAATACATATAGGAAGGGCAAGACGGTAATTTGCCAAATAATCTTAAAAGTAAGAGTCTTACCTCTATTCATGCACAAGATACAAGTTTGTGATGCACAAGCTCTCAAAACTCCATCAAAACCTAGTATCACGTCTGTGGTCATTCAAAATTCAAAATAACCTAAAAGCATCACATGAGTAGGTTTGAAATTCAAACCTCACAAAGCATCTATCTTTCTCTCTCTCTCTCATCTAAATCAGGAAGCAGATGCCCGATCTAAAGAAATCAAAAGATTCCAGGTTCTTTCATTGTCGTCGCTCTCCAATTTGGTAGAAGATGAGGTAGAATCGTAAGGGAGATGATTGGGAGGGGGGGTTATTGTCAATGTCGCCAGTAACAAATTCCGACTGGAGCTAGAGGCTAAATCACCTTCCTGGATGTTGTAAGTATTAGAAATATGGACTGGTTCGATTAACTTAACGCGGTCGACCGAGTTATGACCCATAAGAGTTAAACCTTAGTCAACGAACTCAAAATCCGCTTACTTTACTTAACCGGTAATGACGAATAGTTAATGGAACATATTACGTATATATAATAATCTTGTATAATTATACACATACTCGTAAGACGGAATTTATTATTTATACTAAACTAGATTTTCATCCTAGCGCGTTGCGCCGGGGCAGCTAGCAAAACCCATACGTTGAAACCCAGGCGTTGGTAAAACTCGAACGTTACGACGATGAGTCGACATAAATTCGGATTTGAGGGTTAAAACCCAAAATATTAATTCGTCAAAATTAACATATAAAAGCATTAACATATAAAAAAACAAAATATTTAAGACAATGTCTAGTTGGTTGGCAAACCCATGCGATGGTAAAACCAAAGCCTTGTCGGTCCCGAGCATTGAGGCGGTAACTTGACACGAATTTGGTCGGTTTTGATTACGTGCCTTACAGTACCGGAACTAAAAAATGAAAAAAATAAAAAACTTAAGGTGGACCAATAGCCAATTTGGGGGGGGGGGGGGGGGGTTTGGTAGTGTTGTCGGTCATGGGCTTTAAATAAAGTCGCGAGTCTCCACGAACTCGTCCGGTTTCTTTCAGATTTGTTATGGTACCGAAACTACAAAAATTGACGTTTGATCAGTGTCCGTTACGTTTATTGTGGTAACTAAACTAAAATAATACAAAATTCACCGACCAATATGGTGCCGCAAAGTGGCTCAATAAGCCACTTGCGGCATCAAACTTGTAAATTATATATAGTTATAATATAAATGATAAATGTATTATGTTTATTTACTAATTAAATAAATTGGTTTGGGCTTTAAACGAGAGTTGGACTTGAGGCCTGGCTTGGATATATATTATTGATAAATGAAAGATTATATACGTAATCTTTTATGTTAGTGCACGGTTTTGATCGTCTTGAATCGTTGTAATCGTTCGTAATTTATTATTATTTTAATGTAAGGGCAATTTGGTAATTTATAAGCCCCATTCGTTGTTGTATAAGCTCATTCGTTAAGCTTGTTTAACGAATGATGCTATTTGCGTTTATCTATGTTCATTCGTTAAGAATGTTTAACGAATGAACATCTAATCGTTATTATTCTGTACCATTCGTCATGGAATGTTGACGAGTGGGGTATAGCGAACGAGTCATTCGCTACACCATTAATATATTTATGTAATGAAGACGAATGAAGGCCATTCGTTACGGGATGTGTAACAAATGACATCTGTCTTCTATATATAGATTGTTTCAGTCTTCGTAATTTAACAAGTGTTTATCTAATCTCTCTCAAGCCATTACTCTGCCAAAATTTACACTCATACACTTCATTCACTAATCTATTAGTTCACATACACATATCAGGTAACTAGATCCGTAGATCAATCGGTATGGATTGATTAAACGAATTGAAGCTTAAGTAATTAACAGTTCTCAAGTGGTATCAGAGCTCATACGTTAGATTGTGTGTGTGAATTAAGGTATTTCATAAGGAATTGATTGAATAATCATTGTTTAATTGTTAAATTTGGATTCGTACTTGGTATTATCGATTTAGCTCAATTAACATGATGAGATGTTAATTAGTGGCTAATTTGATTGTCAATGAGTTCAGAATTGGATCTGTGTTCTTCATGGTTATTGACTTGAATTATTAAGTGATATTAGAATGGAATTGGATTGATTGGTAGTGTTATGGAAACAGATGGGTCTGTTTTGATGGTTTTTGGATTGGTTTTGGTTTGAAATCGAGTGTTCGTATTGGTTTGGATTTGTCCGCGGGACTGAGACGAGTCGTTTGAGCACTTGATTGTGTTAATTGGTTAGGATTTGGTTGATTTATCCATAGTTTTGTATTCGTATGGATTGAAGTTTGATTTAAAAAATTTCCAGATCTGGAAATTTAGTTTGAAGATTTGAAGATTCATTAAATCATTCGTTATGGCATATTGATCCATTCGTCATACGATGGATAGTCATTCGTTATCAGATTCTAACTGATTTGTGCCACATGTACAGGTTGTTATAACATAATAACAACCCATTCGTTACCGTAGCTTATTCGTTACCAGCTATTCGTTATCAAAACACATTCGTTATTACTCATTCGTCACAGAAACCCATTCAAGCCAAGATCATTCGCTATTGAAACACCATACCACCCATTACCTTATTCGTCATCCATTCTGTCACACCCCCATCTAAGGCCTAGGAATGCGACCAACAGTTGGTACCACATCTGTATATAAATCAGAGTTATGTTTAAATAGCGGAAGACTTATAAACATGTGGTTTAAAGTTGTAAATATTTAAATTACAAAAGTTAAAACTTGAAGTCCTATTTAAGTTTACTTGTTTATAAGTTTTACAAAACCACCATATTTAATATATTAAACAAAAATATCCGAGCCATCGGATTCTTGAGCTTCTTCGCCTTCACAAGCGCTATTCCTGATTACCTGCAAAATGTTAAAAAAATACGTCAGCAACAAATGCTGGTGAATATGTTGACGCTAACACCGTCCGAGGGTCTTTCCCTTTTGCTATCTCGCACCTATAGTACGAGTATAACTTTTTGTTAGTCGGATATACAATCCGGCTTATGACCTTTAGTCTTAGTTTTATAATCGCCACTTCGATTTATTTTAAAACCTCTAGTTTATCAAGTAATCTGTTTTCTTTTCTTTTTAAACCTGTAGTTTAAAATATCTTTCTTTATAAGATAACCTATAGATATCTTATTTATTAAAATCCTACGTTTCTTCTTCTTTAAGAAACGTATATCTTTCTTCTTTATTATTTAAGAATACTCATTATTACTTAAATAATATTTATAACAAAGTATTACACATATTTATACATTCACACACATATATATAAATATTCTTAATTTCTTTCTTTTCTTTTCTTTGTTATATTTTCTTTTATTTATCGAGGTATCGAATATAACCCCGACTTAGGGTTTTAAGCCTTTTATAATATTTTATTATATTTTATTCGGGCATCAATCCTACCATTTCTTCGCTTTACAAACCCTATACACTCGAGCAGCACTTCGACACCTTTTTAATACTCCTCCATACGTTAACATGCTTCACGAGGAAATCATCGGGACGTCGAGATGGCACCACCTTCTTATTTGGAATGTCGTCGGGAAATGGCACGAATATGGAGGAGTCGAGGGCACGTTTATCGAGGTAATGAACAAGGGTTTGGCACGAACTTCGAGTAATGTTATAAAAGGCTAGTGAGATGTTAGAGAGAGAGAGAGAGAGAGGATGAATGATTTCGGTGCGTAGGAAACGAAATCCCGAGCTTGCTATTTATAGGCATTTTCTGGAAGCCCATCGCGATACGCGATGGCCTCCTTGGCTATCTTGTCGCGTATCGCGACGTAGGCCAGCTGAATCACCACGTAGACCTGCCACGTGGCGACACGTGGCAGATGTTGTGCCGCGTGGCGACACGTGGCGGACGCGTTGCCACGTGGCACACGTGTCACATTGTGTCAGACAGGTCATCGCGATACGCGATGACCTTGATCCTAAGACCGTCGCGTATCGCGATGGGCCAAAGAATCAAAATTTTCATTTTCAACCCTGGAGTTTGAAAAATGGCAGAATTGGTCCTTTGACTTCGGAAATTTGACATTTTTGACTCGAAATTTTCGTGATGTTACATCCTCCCCACCTTGAAATAAATTTCGTCCTCGAGATTGCTTCACGAGAATAAGTGGGGGTATTTCTTCTTCATTTTCGATTCGAGTTCCCAAGTATACTCGGGCCCTCTTCGTGAGTCCCATTTAACTTTCACAATTTTCAACGTTCGCCTTTTTAATTTCTTTGTTTTTGAATCTTCTATTTGAATCGGACGTTCTACGAATTTTAAGTTTTCATTTATTTCAACGTCTTTTAGAGGCATGGCTAAAGATTCATCGGCTAGACATTTACGTAGATTCGAAACATGAAATACGTTGTGTATTCCTTGCATTTCCTCAGTTGCAAACGATATGCAACATTACCAATTCGTTCAAGTACCTCGAAGGGTCCAATGAATCGAGGAATTAGCTTTCCTTTCTTACCGTAGCGAACTACGCCTTTCCATGGCGATACTTTCAAAAGAACTTTGTCACCAACATTGAACTCCAACGGCTTACGACGGACATCGGCGTAACTCTTTTGGCGATCACGTGCCGTCTTAAGTCGTTATCGGATTTGAAGAACTTTGTCGGTGGTTTCTTGGACTATTTCGGGTCCAGACAATTGATTATCTCCAGCTTCAGACCAGCACACGGGCGTCCTACATTTTCGACCATATAACGCCTCAAATGGTGCAGCTTGAATACTTGTGTGATAACTATTGTTATACGAGAATTCCATTAGGGGTAAGTGGTCATCCCAACTTCCACCTAAGTCTATCACACAAGCGCGGAGCATATCTTCCAACGTTTGAATCGTCCTTTCGCTTTGCCCATCAGTTTGTGGATGATAAGCAGTGCTAAGGTTTAGCTTGGTGCCTAACGCTTGTTGGAAACTGTCCCAGAAATGAGACGTGAAACGACTGTCTCGATCAGAGATTATAGATAGCGGTACTCCATGTAAAGCAACGATGTTGTTCACATAGATACGCGCTAGTTTATCCATTGAATACGACTCATTGATGGGTATGAAGTGTGCGGACTTTGTTAACCGGTCCACAATCACCTAAATAGCATTATGTTGTCGAGTCGTCTTTGGGAGTTTGGTGATGAAGTCCATTGTTATTAACTCCCACTTCCAAACGGGAAGTTCGGGTTGCTGGAGCAATCCCGAAGGCTTTTGGTGTTCAGCCTTGACTTTCAAACAAGTTATACATTTCGCCACGTGCGAAGCGATATCTCTTTTCATCCCATTCCACCAGTAGTTTGGCTTTAGGTTTTGATACATTTTGTCACTACCGGGGTGCGTCATGTATTTGGACTTATGAGCTTCATTCATTATCTTTTCACGCGAATCTCCAACACTTGGTACCCAAATTTGGTTTCCCATTCTAAGGATATCATCGTCATCTTTGACTAGCAAGTCAATGGTGTCGTTACGTTTCTCGTCGGAGATTTTGTTTTCGTTGATCGCTTGAGTTTGAGCAGATTTAATTTGTTCAAAGAGATCTATTTGAAGTTCTAGTCTTAATGCTCGGACTCTTTTGGGTTTTTCATGTTCTTTATGACTTAAGGCATCGGCCACCACGTTGGCTTTGCCTTCATGATAAATGATTTCGCAATCGTAGTCGTTGAGAGTTTCCATCCATCGTCGTTGACGCATGTTAAGCTCTTTTTTGATCGAAGATGTGTTTTAAGCTTTTATGATCGGTATACACAATGAATCTTACTCCATAGAGATAGTGCCGCAATATTTTCAAAGAAAAAATTATGACGCCTAACTCTAGATCGTGAGTTGTGTAGTTCTTTTCGTGCACTTTGAGTTGACGAGAGGCATAAGCTATCACTTTCTTGCGCTGCATTAGTACGCATCCCAAACCAGAATGAGATGCGTCACTAAAGACTACAAAATCCTCAGTACCTTCTGGCAAGGCCAGTATAGGTGCTTGGGTGAGTTTTTGTTTAAGTATATCAAATGCCTCTTGCTGTTTTGTTCCCCATTCATACTTGATATTTTTATGAGTCAAAGAAGTTAAAGGAACATCAATTTGGGAAAAGTTTTCAATGAACCTACGGTAATAGCCGACCAATCCTAAGAAACTTTGGATCTCGGTTGGCGATTTCGGGATTTCCCACTTAGAGATAGCTTCAATCTTAGCGGGATCGACTTGAATACCGTTGACGTTGATGATGTGACCAAGGAATTTTACCTCGTGCAACCAGAACTCGCATTCGAGAACTTGGCGTACAACTTCTCGGTTCTAAGAATTCAAGCAATGTTCGGAGATGGTTCTTATGATCATCCTTAGACTTAGAGTAAATTAATATATGAATAAGATCACAAATTTATCCAAGTAAGGCTTACAAATTTGGTTCATCATGTCCATGAACACAGCTGGCGCATTAGTAAGTCCAAATGGCATAATGGTGAACTCATAATGGCCATACCTTGTTCGAAAGACGATTTTCGGAATATCTTCGGATTGAACTTTGAGTTGGTGATAACCGGAACAAAGATCGATTTTAAAAAAGAAACTTGCAACTTGAAGTTGGTCAAAGAGATCATCAATTCAAGGGAGTGGATAGCGATTCATGATTATAACCTTGTTCAATGCTCGATAGTCGATACACATACGCATAGATCCATCCTTCTTCTTGACGAAAAGTATCGGCGCTCCCCATGGTGATGAACTTGGTCTTATAAAGCCTTTCTCGAGAAGTTCGTCGAGTTGTTTCTTTAATTCCTTCATTTCAGTCGTAGCAAGACGATATGGAGTTTTAGCAATCAGAGCAGTACCGGGAATGAGATCGATCCTAAACTCTACTTCACGATTGGGAGGGATTCCAGGAAGTTCATCAGGAAAGACATCGACAAAATCAGAAACAACAGGAACGTATTTGATTTCTTTGGGTTTAGATTCTTCGGTGACATAGGCCATGAATGCTAAGCATCCTTGATTCAAACATTTGTTAGCCCTTATCATGGAGATTAGGCTAACTCGGCCAGCGTCTTTATCCCCTTCAATTCGAATGGTTCGTTTATTGGGGGCTTGGAGTTCGATAGTTTTGCTATTGCAAAGGATACGAGCATGGTTGTCGGATAACCAATCCATACCCGGTACAATATCAAAACCAACAAGAGTCATAGGCAACAATTGAATAGGCAGAACATAACCAGCTAATAAGATTCTTCCGTTTTCTAGAGCTTCGGAGATTTTAATAATTTCGCCACTTGCGGTCTCGACGCTTAGAGTTTTATTAAGTTTGATTAAAGGTTCGTTTAATAGACTACAAAAGTTATAATCTATAAAACTTAAATTGGTACCTGAATCAAACAAGACTCTAGCATAAGTGTTGTCAACTAGGAACGTACCGGTAGTGGTTTCCGGCATGTCAGCCGCTTTCTTGGCATCAATGATGAAAACTCTTATATTGCCCTTCTTGGGCTCATTCTTTTGACCGCTTCCACCTGCACCATCGGTCGCGGGTTTGTTTTTGGGGCATTCAAAGCTAGTATGTCCCATTTCTTTGTAGTTGTAGCAGGTCATCTTTTTCTTCCAACAATCGGTCGTTGCGTAGCCGGGTCTATGACATGATCCACAGACCGATGAAGTTAAAAGGCATCTATCCCTATGATATTTCTTACAAACTTTGCATTGTGGAATGCCGGGGTTGAAGCCAGACCTTCGTTGGTCAACTCCTTTATCCTTGAAACGGGTGCTTCCTCCTTTCTTTGGGTCGTGTGTTGTTACGACCTTCCTATCTTCTTCTTTGTTGCGGATCATTCTGCCCATCAAATAACCAGCCAATTACATCGCGGAGTCGGCGGTTTGTGGCAAGTGAGACCTCACCATATCGCGAATTTCTCGCGGTAATCCCCAAATATAAGTCACTTTGCTGGACTCAGGTGTAACCAGCTGGGGAACCAGGCGACAATATTCGTGAAATTTGGTGTTGTACTCACGAAGATTTGTTCCAATGACTTTGTGATTTAGAAATTTGGTTTGAACTTGATCAGTCTCATGCATTGGACAAAACTTTGCCATTAACATCTCCTTAAACTCTCCCCAAGATAGATTGTACATCACCTCCCTTCCTTTACTCAGAATCAGTGTGTTCCACCACTCTAAGGCTTCGCCTTTGAACATGAGTGCAGAATATTGAATTTTCTCTTGCTCGAAACATTTACTTATTATTACAATCGACTCCATTTCTTCAAGCCACCTCACGGCTGCGATGGCTCCTTTGTCACCATGAAATTCCTTCGGTCCATAGTACTTGAAATCTTTAAACGAACATCCTATAATTTTTTAATTTCTTAAACTCTCGACGGATTCCACCATCGGCATTTGACTCATGAACACTTTCTTCTAGATGAGATGGTCTAGAATGAGGTTTAGAGATAGATCTTTGAGAAGGGTTAACAGATTGTGATTTTCTAGATTTCCTAGATTAGGATCTAGCCTCGGATTCTTCTTTAACCGCATTTTTGATCATTCATTGAATTTGATTCATATACTTATCGGGGATTGGTTCTTCTTGTTCCTTTTCAGGACCTTTCCCTTTTTCTTTTCTATTATCAGCTTCCTTTCGGGAAGTCTCAAAATTGTTGCTTTGATGAGACATTTTTATCTTTTTCTTTTTCAATCTTTTTTCTGTAATTTAACAAATTACTTTTCTTAAAACACAAGTTTATTTATTTCATAACATATATCATAACATGATATACATTTTTTTATTTATACACCATTTTATATATATATATATATCATTTATTTGATATATATATAGACCTATCCTTATTACACACATCACACAAAGATTACATAAAACATACAACTTCTTCACAACTCCATCTCTTCATCACTCATCCTTTAATCCTTCATAAATTTCTTCATGACTTTGTTTAACTTGTTGCATTTTTGAAGAAGTGGCTCTCATGTCTTCTTCTTTTTCTTCCCATCAACAGCTATCTTCTTTCTCAGTTCATCCGTTTCATGTAAGGCTGTATCTAGATGCTCCTCCTGTTACTGAGGGATGTCATTGGGATATCCGTAGCGGGGTGGCGGATCACGGTACCCCATCATGACAACGTCGAAATGGTTCTTCGTGTCCGGATATGGTGATGCATTCACGTTGGATTGGTAGCTGAAGAAAGCTTCAGCAGCCTCATTCTGCTCTCGGATTTCATTCGCTTGATCTTCAATTGATGGGATCTTGCCTTGGTACGGTGGGAAGCTTGATGATGCTTTGCCCTTGAGTTCTTGAAGAAATTGTATGTAGGGATCGACAGAACCATAACTTGGGTTTTGATGAGAATATGGCTCTTCCATCGGTGTTGTCACCTCATTCGGATTATCGGGGTATTCTTCCTCTGGGTCTTCTTCCGTTTCCTCTTTTTCCGAGTCCTATTCTTCCGGGTCCTCTTCTTCTATTATTTGGGCAGTCTCTTTTGACATTGCGGGCATGTGAAAACTCTCGTACGACATCATTACCCTCATTTGGGCTTGTGAGATGGTCCCTCTTTGTTGAGATGTGAGTCAGCAGAGTCCATGGTAGATGTTCCAGTATGCCATCTTCGTTGATATGAGTGGCATTCATTCAATCTGATGACGGTGATCGGGGTTCCTCTTTGATCGGTCGGTTGGAGAGAAAAGCGTATGAAGGGTGAGGATTAGATGGTAGGTATGTTTGAACACCAAATGGATAATATGGCGGGACCTCAGATGGTTGATAGGTAGGAACTTTGGAAGGATGATACGTTGGGACTTCGGATGGTTGATACATGGGCAAGCTTGACGGATGGTAGCTTGAGTGACGTGGTGTTTGATATGCTTGACTTGGAGTGTCATCGGGAAGGGTAATTGGACTTTGTGCTGTACCGGGATACTGGAATGGTTTGGTTAAATCATGCTCTACGTCGGGATTGAAAAATGCCTCGTAATAGTCTTCGCTCATGTTGTCTTTTGGAGATGAGTAATAGATTCCGGCTCATCTTGCTTCACGATCATAATTTCAAAGACATCTACGTTGGGTGGTTTAGAATGAGGAGAGGGAAAGAAGGGTTACCAACCAATCTTATCCTTTCAAATAAACAAGTAATAGAAAATATTTTTCCTATGCTTGGATCGAAGCTTAGGTATTATCTTGTAATACCTAAATGGCTAAGATCGATGACTCTGATACCAACCTGTCACACCCCCATCTAAGGCCTAGGAGTGCGACCAACAGTTGGTACCACATTTGTATATAAATCAAAGTTATGTTTAAATAGCGGAAGACTTATAAAACATGTGGTTTAAAGTTGTAAATATTCATATTACAAAAGTTAGGACTTGAATTCCTACTTAAGTTTACTTGTTTATAAGTTTAAAAAACCACCATATTTAATATATTAAACAAAAATATCCGAGCCATCGGATTCTTGAGCTTCTTCGCCTTCACAAGCGTTATTCCTGATTATCTGCAAAATGTTAAGAAAATACGTCAGTAACAAATGTTGGTGAATATGCTGACGCTAAAATATTTTCTTTTACTTAATCACCCCTCAAGACCACGTAAGTCTTGGCCCATCTTGGCTTAAGAATAATCAAGTTAAAATCAATACAATTTATAAACTCAAGTCTCTACACAAGTCACCCCAGCAAAACACCGAAGCGTTTCGACATACTTACGGACCATATATATACACATGGTCAGTCTCACTCGAACGTACTTAGGTCCAGCCCATCGTGGCTGGAGGTCGTGACCAAGCGTGGTGCGATATGCCCACCGCATTTTACCACATATGTAAGGATCCAGACAAACGTATACTATAGCCTAAGGGCTAGGTTTTTACTCTTTTATATAAATGTTTTAGAGACACGTAGTCTCATGTAAACCCTTTTTCACATAACATGTTTGACTCACTTGAAATCAGTTTTGTAAAGTTGGGGCGTATTCACCTTTTGATTGGGATCGGCTTCAAACACCGTCCGAGAGTCTTTCCCTTTTGCTATCGCGCACCTATAGTACGAGTATAACTTTTTGTTAGTCGGATATACAATCCGGCTTAAGACCTTTACTCTTAGTTTTATAATCGCCACCTCGATTTACTTTAAAACCTCTAGTTTATAAAGTAATCTCTTTTCTTTTCTTTTTAAACCTTTAGTTTAAAATATCTTTCTTTATAAGATAACCTATAGATATCTTATTTATTAAAACCCTACGTTTCTTCTTCTTTAAGAAACGTATATCTTTCTTCTTTATTATTTAAGAATACTCATTATTACTTAAATAATATTTATAACAAAGTCTTACACATATTTATACATTCACACATATATATAAATATTCTTAATTTCTTTCTTTTCTTTTCTTTCTTATATTTTCTTTTATTTTATCGAGGTATAGAATATAACCCCGACTTAGGGTTTTAAGCCATTTATAATATTTTATTATATTTTATTCGGGCATCAATCCTACCATTTCTTCGCTTTACAAACCCTATACGCTCGAGCAGCACTTCGACACCTTTTTTCCTTTCTTTTCTTTTCTTTGTTATATTTCTTTAATTTTATCGAGGTATCGAATATAACCCCGACTTAGGGTTTTAGTCTTTTATAAAATTTTATTATATTTTATTCGGGCATCAATCCTACCATTTCTTGGCTTTACAAACCCTATACACTCGAGTAGCACTTCGATGCCTTTTTCTCTTTTCAATTCTTTCTTGATCAATACCTCACCACGGCACGCAAAACGAGGTACTTCAATACTCCTCCATGAGTCAACACGCTTCATGAGGAAATCGTCGGGATGTCGAGATGGCACCACCTTCTTATTTGGAATGTCGTTGGGAAATGGCACAAATATCGAGGAGTCGAGGGAACGTTTATCGAGGTAATGAACAAGGGTTTGGCACGAACTTCGAGGTATGTTATAAAAGGTTAGTGAGATGTTAGAGAGAGAGAAAATGACTGATTTTGGTGTGTAGGAAATGAAATCCCGAGCTTGCTATTTATAGGCATTTTTTGGAAGCCCGTCGCGATGCGCGAGGGCCTCCTTGGCTAGCCCGTCGCGTATCGCGACGTAGGCCAGCTGAATCACCACGTAGACCTGCCACGTGGCGACACGTGGCAGGTGTTGTGCCGCGTGGCGACACGTGGCGGACGCGTTGCCACATGGTGACACACTGTGCCACCGTCTGCCACGTTTGCAAACGTGTCACATTGTGTTAGATAGGTCATCGCGTATCGTATATGACCTTGATCCTAAGGCCGTCGAGTATCGCGATGGGCCAAAGAATCAAAATTTTCATTTCCAACCCTGGAGTTTGGAAAATGGTAGAATTGGTCCTTTGACTTTGGAAATTTAACATTTTTGACTCGAAATTTTCATGATGTTACACATTCGTTCAGATATTCGTTTAAATATTAAGGTGTTGATTCGTCATCATTGGATCTTCATTCGTTATAGTCGTTCGTTATCACTATTCGTCACTTGATTCATAATGATTATGTTGTTATTCGTTAAGTGATTCGTTCAACCATTCGTTAACCAAATTAATTCGTGATACTGTTCATCCGTTAACCATTATCATCCATTCGTTATAACCATTCGTTACTGATATTTACACTCTGAACCTTTAAGAATCAAGTTCGAACATTTTTCACCTTAAACTTTCATTTTAACCTATACTTTGAGATGGTTGATTATTACGCACTGGCATCTCAAAGCGTGTTGATGCAACAGATATCACATCTCAATGCTGAGATCGGGTCACATTCAAAATAATCCCGATTAATGAAGTTTAGTGACTTTGCAAAATGGGAACCAAGATTCCGAGCACATCTAGGGTCCGTTCACCCTGATTGTTCGAGATGTCTTGACGATGTTTATACTATACCCATGGTTGGTAGTGAAACAACTAGTTTTATCCCAAAGGCTTTTACTCAGTATTCTCAAGAATAAAAGAAAGCTTTGGAGATTGAAACAAAGGCATATTCCACTTTAACTATAGCTTTACCCGACAATATTTTTCATCAAGTGAGTAGTATTAAAATATGTGCTTCATTGTTTCAACATATTAAAATGAGAAGCATAGAAAATACTGAGAAGAGTAAGAAAGTCATGCAGAAGTTCCAATTCAGAAATTTTAACTTGTTGAAAGGAGAGACTGTGGAGGAGATGCTGATAAGGTTTATGTCACACCCCGACTTACGGCCTAGGCATGTGACCACCAGTTGGTACCGGTTTTGTAAATGTATCAGAGTTCAGCGGAAGTCTTTAAAAATATATTTTGAAATATTAATCTATTTATAAACTTTTATTTATAATAAAATATAATATATATATATTTTGAAACATTAGTTTATTTGTATATCTTAATGAAACATTTTGATTTTTTAGAAAACTTCTCGGATAATAATATCTGAGTGGTTGATTTATAAATCTTGTTTCGATCTTATAAAACTTGTTTAAATATTCTTTTTAATATTTTATTCATTTGAAACTATGAGCTATCTCTACCTTGCGAACATCCACTTCATGAATGGCTCCAATTCTTGTTACTGTATTTTCCTGAAATGTTAGAAAATACGTCAGCGATATGCTGGTGAATATACTGACACAAAATATATTTTCTTTACTTGATTATCCCTCGAGACATAACTTAGGTCTGGCCCATCTTGGCTTATGAATAATCAAGTTGAAACAATAAAATTTATAAACTCAAGTCTCTACACTAGGTCACCTCAGCAAAACACCGCAGCGTTTTGACATAACTTAGGTACCATAAATATACACATGATCAGTCTCACTCGGACGTAACTTAGGTCCGGCCCATCGTGGCTGGAGGTCGTGACCAAGCGTGGTGCGATGTGTCCACCGCATTTTACCACATATGTAAGGATCCAGACAAACGTATACTACAGCCTGAGGGCTAGGCTTTTACTCTTGTTTATAAATGTTTTAGAGACACATAGTCTCATGTAAACCCTTTTTCATATAACACGTTTGACTCTTTTGAAAACATGTTTGTAAAGTGGGACGTATTCACCTTTTGTTTGGGATTGGCTTCAAACACCGTATGTTGGTCTTTCCCTTGCTATCTCGCACCTATAGTATGAGTATAACATTTTGTTAGTCGGATATACAATCCGGCTTAAGACCTTTAGTCTTAGTTTTATAATCGCCACCTCGATTTACTTTAAAACCTTTAGTTTACAAAGTAATATCTTTCTTTATAAGATAACCTATATATATCTTATTTATAAAACCCTACGTTTCTTCTTCTTTAAGAAACGTATATTTTTCTTCTTTATTATTTAAGAAGACTCATTATACTTAAATAATATTTATAACAAAGATTTATACATATCTACACATGTATTTGAATATATATTTATATTTCTTCTTTTCTTTTCTTTGTTATTTATTCTTTTATTTATCGAGGCATCGAGTATTTACTCGACTTTAGGTTTTAAGCCTTTTTAATATTTTATTATTATTTTATTCGGGCATTATGCCTACCTTATTCGCCTTATTATTTTCTAAACTCAAGGGCGGCACTTTGACGTTGGCACGCATATCGAGAATCTTAATCAACACCTCTTTGGCACGCAAATCGAGGCACGCCGGTCTTCAAGTCTTGTCAGCACGCACTTCAAGGCGGAACCTCGGGTCGGCACGTACTTCGAGGCGGAACGTTGGATTCGGAACGCGTCACGATTCCCGTGGCTAAATATGCGTGTAAGAAGTGTGTTTTGTTTCTTTTGATCCGGGTAAATCACCGTTGTATTTCGCAACTTTTGTTTCCTTTTTAACAATCCTCCCGTCTCTCTCTACTTATATCTCTAAGTTTCCTTTTTCATGAAACAATTATAATCTCCTTTGTGAATTATGAAGTGTGCGTTTATATACTGAGTTAGAGATGGTGAAAATATTACATGTGTCTATTAGAAGGAAAGGTGGCAAGATTATGACACTTCAATTATGAGTTAGATGTCCATTGCACAGAGTCTCAAATTTAGATCATGTTTATCTTTAATATGTATATATTATAAATAATTCGTCAATGTATATCTCTAACAATTAATATACCTTCACTGGAGATCAATTGATCATTTATAACATTAAAGATGTTTATTGTATTAGTATATACATATTTGATGTTAACTTGTTTATCTATATAGATTATAGAACGATGTATAATATTTTTAAACGTTTCTCTACAAGTAATCCTAAACAATCCTTTATATATTAAATGCTTAATAATAATATTTTGAATATAAACTAAAATTAATATATATTTGATTATGCCCATAGCATATGTTTGCACCCGCGTACGTCGGGTATTACACTTTGGTTTCTTTCTTCTTTTTTTTTCTATATTCTTTTTTAGAAAAACTGAATCATGCAACACGAAATTTTGATGGGTGTTACAGTTTAATCATCTAAAAGCTGAGATGAATAAATTGAAGATGAAGCCTAGTGAGGTTGATAAGATTGACACTGTTAAGAATGCTCTTCCGGTCCTTATTCAACGTTTTGATCGTGTTGAATGAAAACAATTTTTTCAACAATGAAGATCTCACTGCAATGGAATTTATGCGGAAAGTTGAGGAAAGAGAGTACGATTTGCGGTGTCAAAAATCGTCAAAAGATAATCAAGATCCAACACTCTATAGTGGTTCCTTACTCTTGAGCAGTTCTACAGCTCTAATTAATGCATTTCTCACTCAAACTTCACAAGATGGATCATCTTCCTTCATTGAACCGAATGCGTATTTTATGGCAAGAGTTCGGTCATTTTGCTAAAGAGTGTGATAAGCCGGAGAAGGAATACAGTGGACCTTGTTCTCAAGACAGAGTTTAGGAGAGAATTTTACTGAGGTAAAAGACAAACCTTCAGGGGAAGATTCTTCAAAGGCTATGGGATCACAAGCTCTCTTCACAGTTGAAGAGATTGATTGGAATCAACGACTGTTGGGCAATGGCAATCTAGCTAATCTTGCGATGTTTGACCAAGTTGAGAATTTTCAAGATGCTAGTGGAGTGGGATTGACTTCTGAGAGTGAAGTTGAAACTAAATCGGACTCAAATGTCTCATGCAACATGCAAACGATTACATATGCATGCATGGCAAAGATCGACGAGGTTAGTCCTTCTTCTGTTAAATTATATGAAAATGTGTCTTGCTCTACTTGTGAAACTGTTAAATAATCAAAATGTGACTTAATAAATGCTCAAAATGATTCACTGATAAAAGAACTTGCCTTAATCAAGGATACCTACAGACAATCATTAGAGTCACAAAAGAAATCTAAGGATAAAATTGATAGATTGTCTGTGAGTAATCATGATCTGAAAGCATACCTTTCGGTGAAAATGACCATAAATGAAAAACAGTTTCAAGAAATTCTTAAACAAGGAATTAAAATAACTGAGCTTGAAAATGAGGTTTTTGAGTTGAAAAGCAAACTAGACAAGTTTAGAAATTCATCTTTTTTGTTGAATGAAATTATTGAAGTATCCGATAAACAAAAGGGTTCTATAAATGATTTTGTTAACTACATACAACCTCATAAAGAATATGCACATAACCACCAACAACAACGAAGGTTCAATCCGTCACCATTGAAACCTCAAATGCCAACAACAACTAAGCCAACATAAGTCAATTGTTAAATCCCCAAAATTAGGGCAAAACCCGGCATCCACAACCACAGAGAAAAGCCAAAGGTCAGGCACCACCATCGGCGGCGGCGCTTAGGGTTCCAAATTGGTAATCGTCAACAGGAAAGATTAAGCATTTACAATAAATTCACAAACCTTTGTGAAGACATTCAATTCCATCTTTGGTCAGATCATTGGCAAGCACCTCTGCCACCTAGGTTCCAAAACGGAAGCCGGCAACGGCCGTCATCGGATGAGAAAGCCGATTTGGGAGCTACAGGTAACGCCGTCGACGGAAAAGCAATACCAAATCGTTGAATTTTAAAAACGAAAACAAAAGCTAAACATAATTTAAGCAGTAGGGAACCACGTGTACAACTACCAACAATACGTGGAGCACAACCAAGCGACTTGAAAATGTACGTAACTGATAGCTAGAGGTAATACACATTGAAGCGCCATTTGAAAGAAACAGTAAAACTCTGAGTGATCACCTACTTGCAAAATATAATATATATATATATATGTATATATATATATAGGGGTGGGATCTAGAGAGAACTACTCTTAAAGAGAGAACTAGAGAACTACTAAAGAAAAGAATTATTTTTAACTATTTTTAAAAAAATATTTTGTGATTTTTTTTACTTTCCTCCTTCTAATAAGATGATATTGATACTAAAAAAAAACCTTGTCGGTGTAGTACTGTAGTGCATATGTGCACTATGCCTATTTCATATATACAATAGTGTTTTATTGCATATAATACATCATAATTGCATTATCCAATACACACTATTGAATATATGCAAATACGACACTAATAATTGTATGCAAAACACATTATCGCATATATGTAATACAACACTAATGCATATATGCACTATATCGATTTTTTTAATTTTTGTATATAATATAACACTATTGCGAATATACAATACAAACAACTATATATATGCTATTCAACACTATTTCAAATATCAAAATGCACACTATTGCACATATGCATTATAAAAAAAGTCGGTGTATTGCATATATGCATTACTCGTTAATTTTTTTATTTTTTTTTATTTTTTTTTGTGGTGAAGAATAACAACATATAAGAATGAAGAAAGAAAAAAAAATTTTAAAATATTTTTTTTAATTAAATTAAAAATACTTCATTATTAGTTCTCTAGTTCTCTCCATAAAATGGAGTTCTCTCATGATTCTCTCCCTATGTATATATAATATACATATGTTGTTTTAATCTTCTACCATTTACTAAAAGTCACTAAAACATTAAATCCCAAATATTCTTAAACGATACAAAAGATAAAATCACAAATAAGCTTTGAAAAGTCTAACAAAAAACAACCTACCCAATCGGAGCGCCTTTTCAACTCTGTCACGTGTCATGTCATTCACGCCTTCAACTTTTCCTTAACAATGTCACCTATCCAAGCATACTCACAAACTTTTTTGATCACATAATCCTTCAAAGTTTTAACATTATCTGGCAATATTTTAAAGGTATATTTCAGTCTTGGATCTTTAAGTAACTTTTTTGAACATCTGGCTCAGCCGCCAAACCACAATACTAGTCTTTCAATAGCTTACCCTTGTACGTTTCCATGTGACACGTTGCAAAGACACCGCAATCAACATAATTATTTTTGCGAACTCCAGTGCATTTTCAGACGTGTCGATTTACAAGTTCTAAGTCTCGACGCAATTGGCTTCAAGTGATCACAAAAAGTATGTTGCTGGTAAACATGTAAAGTATTAAAATAATTAATATGTATCCAAATACAAAGAAATTAAACACATGCAGGTTCTACATTAAGGCAATCCAGTCAATCCTCATTGACTAAATTCTAACCAGCAACATTAAAAATCGCAGCAGGCTTATTTAAAAACAACAGTAAAAAACGTGTTTATACCCGAAATTAATAGGCTGTGTAAAAAAATGAAACAAGGAGTTAAGCAAAGTAACATGGTAAACTTTTAGTATAAACCGTAAACTAAACCGTCCGTCATTGTTTGAAAACTTTGAAACCGACCGACCAAAAACTTGTATAAAAGCCGATTGTGAAACCAAACCTACCCCTTAATATAAACACGAACACAATATACATGACCACTCCTGCTTTATTTCACCCTTTTGAAGAAAAACAGAATTTAAACCCTAGTCTTTGACAATTACGAATCTATCAATCTGATTAATCTATGTTACAAAATATAAACACACAAACAGTATACATGCAAATTTGACTGGACCTTTTTCGTGTTACTGTAGAAAACGAAAATGAAATCGAAAACCCAATTGAAACCAATGTATGAACCCTAAACCCCAAAATGGAAAAATACTAAACGTATAACAAAATCGATTCTAAACCATAAATCAAAATTGAAAAGACATAGAAATTGAACCACATAAGAAAAATTACAATAAAATCACCTTAATCGTCGGGTCTTCAATTGACGAACGACGAACCCTTGGTGAGCATCTGTGGTCAGTGGTGGATAGGAGGTGGGAGAGGTTGTATCTGAAGAATGAGGGAAGAGGAAGGGTAATTATGTCTGAATGTCATTCAAATTCAATTCATAGCTGACCGAATCAGAATTTAAAAAAATCATTCAGATGTGTTTGTTTAAAGAGCCAAACGCTCTGAATGCTCTTTACATCTGAGCGACTTTTCCATTAAGTGGAAAACAAACAACCCCTAAACTAAACTTGATAGAAGTCAATAATATTCTTCTTATCAACTTCGGATATATCTGAATATTTAATTACCCATCCAAACAAAAACCCAATACAAGAAGTCCACGCATACAACTAAACTTTATAGAAGTAATTAATACGTTTGAGTTTGAGTTTGAGTTTGAGTTTGAGATATATGTGAAGTAGTGAAATGAAAATGAAGTTAGCCTTGACAAGTTCAAACGCATCAACTAAATCAAAACCCAATACATGCACAATCATTCCCAAAATGAAAATCTTAAAAGAAGAAAATGTTGGGCGAAATTAATTGATAAATCCATTAGAACCCATTTAACCTTGAGTAATCCAAATCAATAGATCCATTAGAGCTCATATACAAAGATCCATTAGCCAACGTATACTAACCCAAACACTAACTCAAAAAACTGCATACAAAAAAATAAATAAATAAACTAAACTTGATCTCCAACTAAATACATAAGTTCCAACCTTTAATTTTAGTACTTATATATACTCACAAGTATAAAAAAATAACAACCTAAAAATTACTCGCATAACATGCGGTCTAAAAGTTAGTAAATATAATTTATCATAAAATTCATGAGTGAGAGTCAGGTGTACATGGGCTAAAACTAGTAAATAATTATCTATATAGTATAAACTATAAGTTTGGTGCCACATTAGTTATGATTGGTCCAAGTAGCGTTTCGTCACTGATTCACACCATTTTTTTTCTTTTTGTTTTGTTTCGTTACCATAAAGAACGTGCAGGACACCAACTGAATTCTCGTCGACTCACCGTATAGACCGATAACATTAAGGTTATCAACGCACGAGTTTATCAACCCTTTTATTTTAGTTCCCTTATCATAACAAATGTAAGCAAAACTAACTAAATCCGCGTCAACCCACCGCCTCAACATCAGGTTTTACCAACGCTCGGATTCTACCGACTGACCGCCGCAACACTCGAGGTTTACCAACGCCCGAGTTTTACTGGCCCTTTTGTTTTAGTTCTAATACTGTAACGAATGTAAAAAATGATTGAATTCGCGTTGAGTCACTGCCCTCTTGAGACCGACAATGCTCATGTTTTACCAATGCCTATGTTTTATTGACTCAATGCCGCAACACCTGAGACCGACAACGCTATGGTGTTACCAATTCCCGGGTTTTATTAACCCAAAAAAACGTCGTTTTTAAATAATTTATTTATTAAATATTAATTTACCGATTTTTTTTGGTGCTTTAACGCTTGGGTTTACAAACGTTTATATTGTAATGAACATAACCGATGCTGACCGAATTGTATTTGACACCGATCGGATTTGCGTCGACTTACTACCTCAACGCTTGGGTTTTCCAATTGTCTAGGTTTTACCTAACTGCCCAGTAACACTGGTACAACACGCCCAGTAAAATACTAGTTTAACATAAATTCATGTGTGAGAGTCAGCTGTGTTTCAATTAAATATACGGTTTTTAATATGCCTATATATTATAATTGACTTATTATTAAATTTTCAGCAAAATTAATAATAAAAGAAAAGAGGGTTCAAAGTCACAAAAATGAAAAACGCAAGAAAGCTACTACATGACTGCATGGTTCACAAAATGATAAGAGGTGTGAATCAGAGTCTTATTTCATTTGCTGCATTTTATTTAGTCTAAACATTAATAATGGAAAGACCTGTACTTTTATAGTCATACAAATCATATGTTTTTTTTTGTTTTGTTTTTTTTTATATAATTTAGATCTATCTTACATTTGTGTTAGTGTCTATCTTTACCTATATTTTTCTTTGCATTCGTAGTAGTAAACGGTAATCATATTCTATCATATAGACTTTCATTTATTGGGAGTATAATTATTTGTAAGGGGTTAGTGTTACTTTTTCATGTTTATTTGATCTAATATTTGTTGTCGCAATTAGTTTACCTATCACTTCATGGTAGTGTTATGTCACTAGGCCGTCATTCGTGGCACCATGGGGCGCCTTAGCCCCTTAGGTTGCCCGAGAGCCACCAAATCCATACTGTTTATGATTATTATTTTCAGAAATTCAATTGATTAATTCAAAAAAAAAACCGAGTTCTATCCTGAATTACAACGAAGTAGAACTAGACCAAAGTCTTTTCTTATACAAGGGAATATCATACCGCTTTAGTTCACGGTTAGCGGTTCTATCTATTGGTATGGTGGCAAACCTTTAACTCAGATGCGGCTACTCAACTTGCCACTAACGCACAGTCGCTCCTAATGACTAATTAGCACTGCTCGAAATTTATTCTTAACAGTAGTTACTTGCTTCTCGCCCACCATTATTAGAAGTTTCCTGGGCTGTTGTAGCCCAGTAAGTCAAGGCAAGCGTGCCTTCTTAATTCTTATTTCAATTTAGACAATAAGGTAGCCTTGCAGTGACAAATATTATATTGTGTCATTATTGTATTGTGCTAACAAATATTGGAAGGAAGAAAAGTTAGGCTCCGTTGGTGCGCACATGTGCTCAAAGAGCTTATGGGGGCAACTTTTATTGGGCATATCTATATTGGTCAGACAATATTTTCAATATCTATTAGGCAAATATTTGGTCAAGGTTGTTTACTTTGGTAATTATTACAGTAACATCTATATCAAGTAGGTTAATAACTCCTAAAGTTGACGTGCATAGTCATGACTTTGAATCTGGTCATGGCCTTCCTCTACGTAACTTCCATATCTTGACAACATAGTTCATGCACATGAGTCATGACATATAGATGTGTATCTCTAGGTTTCTTTTCGGCAACATTTGCGGTCGTGACATAACAATTCACACCCATGAGTTGGCTTGTGATTCATCATCATCATCGTACTCACTATATCCTACCAACAACAAAGCTATGGTAGGGTCCGAAGAGGGTAAGATGTAGACAGCCTTACCTCTACCCTTTAGGAATAGAGAGGCTGCTTCCGATGAGACCCCCAGCTCGATAGTAGTTTTGAATCAAGCCTTGGACAAAAGACACATAACACTCAACCATCGGGACACCGCTAAGTGGTGCATGTACCCTTGTCTTTCGGCTATCAGCGCCATCACATGATGCCTGATTAACATTCCGCCACTTTTAATGTTATTTTCACGAGATTAGTAAAATAACGTCAAAATTAGTACAATTTCACTTTTGGCCACCCGAGGGTTCACACATATATACATTATATGCGCACACTGCAAGCATAGCGACATGAGTTGGCTTGTGATTACTCAAAGTTAATATTTTAATCATGGATTGATCATCATTTCTCAATTTCATGGCCATGGTTAGGATGTTAATTTTTCCGGCTTTATGAATTTTTTTCTTTTTTTGTAACTCTCTTTTTGCCCTCTTTTCATCACTTGTCGCTTTCAAGTGAAATCTAAATACTAAGCAAATCACTATAATTTCATTACACATATGTTGAAATGAGGATATATTTGGATTATAAAATAGGTATAATTGAGATGATATTATATTTTGTAGAACAGTGAGCTTGCATTCACTTTATTGTGGTTTCTTGTAGGAACTTAGGATCTACCTTAAATTTAAATCTCAAAGATAAGCCATAGGGTGTTTGAGGTAGGGACCTAGGATCTACCTTATCTTAAAATAGCTCAAAGATAAGTCACTCTTAGTTATGTAGGTATCGTAAGCTATTATATCGGCGGCTCTTGAGCTTTATTAAGAAACCATTGCTTTACGGTCGTGATTATGTGATCCTGATAAGGGATAGTGACAAAGTAGTAATTAAGCACCAAATTCACATGATATAAATTCCTCACACTATGCATAAATCTTTGGACTTTATTTTTGTTCTCTTTAATTGTTTGCCCCAATTGTGTGTCTGTAATAGTATACTATATGAATTCTTTAACTTAGCGTCGTTGATCAAGTCCAAGAGTCGATAAACAAGAACATGAATACGTTTTGGAATAACTCTCCAATAACATAACTGAACAATATATCTCAAAAGTCAATTAAAGTCTCCTAAACCATAACTCTAATTATCTCTTAATAAAACCCTAACCCGGATTCATCTATCTATAGGCTCACCCAAACTCAGTGAACAAAAAATATAATAAACCCAAATGAACAATTTACAAAATAAGTCACTTGGATTGGCCTTTTCTCTCAAACCAAACAACAATCAACACCCCCACCCCCACCCCCCCCCCCCCCCCCCGCGTTTGGCCAATTCTTGATCTCTTGTGGTGTACTTTAGGCTTGGATTGAACAAACATTTGCTTGAAAATTCTTATTCGGACACTGAATTTCAGAACTTGGATCTTCGATTGAAATTCGACTCCTACTTTGCTTGTCTTATTTAAGGCCAATTCTTAGAAGATCTCAACCTGCAAACTTTTGCATTCCAATGCTAGCAAGTGCATCACACTTGCTATCGTGGGGATAATCCTATACAATTGGTTCTTGGTCTTTGCCACTTTACATCAAAATCTAACATGTGTTATTATTAATGGTCAGCAAATCGTGTTTCATGTGAATGTCGCATCCACCTTCCGTTGTTTGACCGAGACTTATAATATTACTTTGTAGGTTCGGGATGAAGTAAGCATTGCTCAATAGGCGTTGATCCCCCTCTTTTTTCCTTCAGTAGCAACCGACCCTTTCCCCGAATGTCAATACAATATCCATCTCTGAACTTTACCTTTTCCCAAAATCTATTAGACGAATTCAAACTCGAGTTTCATGTACCGAGCTTTTCAAACCAATTATAGGTACAAAATTTAATAAACTTTATAATAAATTTATAAGTACATAATATATGCTTTTACCGAAAATTTAAAATGGGGTCGAGTTTTCGGGCTTGAAAATTAACGAATGTTACAGATGAACGGGTTGTTTGTCTTAAAGAGTCAGTCAACGTTTACACGAGATTACGTGATCTCTAAAATGTTATAATACATAGTAGAAAATAAAAGCAACTCAGACCGATTACACATGTGTCTTGATCCAAACATAATTGTCTAGCCTAAACAGTCAAAAGCTACGTGGCTGCGGGCTAACAGTCATAATTAGTTCTCCATTAGGGGCTACGTGGCTCGGGGAACACTTTTGTGAGTGTATGGTAGTGTTACAAATCCCAAGAATGAAATAATTTTTGTTGAGCTTGTACAGAAACTATATTTGTATTGTAACTGTTATTCAATTATTTTTGGAGCCATACGTGTTCACCAGCACATAGCTGACGTATTTTTCTACCCAATGCAGGTAATTAAGTATTTATAAGAAGTAGCAAGGATTGGAGTCGTCGTGGAGTTAGAAGCGCGATACAAGATGGCTTAACTTTTGATATTAAAATCCTTGTAATATAAACACGTATTTTGTAAACAAATACTTGGGTATTTAATTCCCAAGTAAATTTTCAATATAAAATTAATATTATATCAACCTAAAGTCTTCCGCCAAAATTAACTATGATATATTTACAAAACATGTACCAACTATTGGTCACACGTCTAGGCCCTAAGCCAGGGTGTGACTAACTCCAACCTGCTACACCACCTACGGCTATGAAACCTTGAAAGTTATCGCTTGGGTCCGCCATCTCGTCGTATTTCTCTATCGAGGAAGGAAGTCTTGAATGCGATGGGAGGGGAGCTTCCGAGATTCTTGCTACAAATTTCGACTTCTCCGCGAAAGCCTTGGGTCGGTAGGGTTTAGTGAAGTCCACATCCACATCAGGATAAAAGTTTTCTTGGCTTCTCACGTAGTTTTGACTTCTCGGGTGATCGATGTGCGTATCACTGCCGATCTGATCACTCTTGTTTTCTCGCGGGTGATCCGATCTTTGATGGAGTTGGCAGTTTGGTGGGTTACATGGCTTTGGCCGCGGAGTTGCTCACGACTTTTGTTGTGGCTTCCCCCGCGGTCTTTTGCCTATCCCTTTTGACTCCCGACTCTCTCACTCCCATTGTTTTCTGGCTTAAGCCAATGTCTGAGACACAAAGTTGATGCCTAGATCCCTTTTCGCTTGAAGATCCTTCTTGCTCATCTTGCGGTTAAGTCAAGGCTCTTAGTGCTACCCTATTTGATTTCTTTCTTTGTTGTTCTTGCAATCTCCGCTAGAATTTTGCACTGATTATTTCTTGCTTCTATTTGAGCCAAGCCATCAGGTCTTCATCAAGGTACATCGTTTTTATGGCCCTTTTAGACGAGAGGACCGAGCTTCTGCAAAGCGAAAAGACAAGTCTTGCCTGTGGCAAGTCCTACTCGGTTCTACGAAGGCGGCATGAATGGGGGAGGCTGAATCAAGCTCATAATGACCAGGAGTGATGTTAACTATTCTAGCTGGTACATATGACGCTAATGAAGAAACACCAATCTAACCCCAAGGAGGTTAGGCTAGTATCTCAACCGAATGCTGTGTAGGTCGATTTGTCCTTATGAGCCATTTTTAATTCAACCTGCAAAACGAACACCATGAGCTCATTACGAGAAGGGGAATGGGGGGGTCATTCTCGTAACCACCCTCCAGCGTGAGAATCATTATCGACGGTATTAATAATCGTTTAGGGAAACACTGTGCAGATCCCTCTATCGTTGGTCTTGCCTGGGTATTTATAGCCAGAGAGGTTGAGAATGATTGGTCCAGTTGTCATCCTCAATTGAGCCTTCTACTAGAATGGTTCAGTATCTTTATATGGTGTACCAAGCCTATACGAGTTGTATAATACGATCAATTGAATACCTATACAGCTCGTATAGGTTTATATGTTTCGTATAGGTTGTAAAAACTGTTTTTTTTTTCGTTCCGTATATTTGTCAGTCATGCGTGACCCATACAACATGTAGATTTAGCATGAAGCTGGTAGTGTATGAAGATCACATCTTATAATTTATCAATAATAACTAAATATTCATTCATAACATTTAGCTTATTCATATTTTATCATATTTGTCTTGACTTGGGGCTCCAATGTCTAGCGGGTGACATAATTTTTTGTGCTTTTATTATTTAACTTGGTATACTTTTAGTTTGTGTCAAGCCCGACCTGACCGGCCTAAAAAGACTAAAAAAATTTAATATTAAACAATTGCTAACTAAATCACATAAAAAAATTCCTAGTTTTGTCACTTTCATATTACTCCAACAATCTTCCACAACAAGAATCAACATATATTTAATGTAGGCATCGGTAAAACTTGTAGCGACATCCCACTACCCCCAAATCTCCAATGACATTAGAATTTTAGACATTAATGTCATCCGCTACAACCATTCAATATAAACTTATTAATTCTTTAGACTTAATGCTACCTTTTAACCATTAAAAGGTTTTGAACCACTATGCAGAGTTGAAGGATATTGAGGGCCAGGGGTGACCGCCCCCCCCCCCCACTACTTTTTCCGCGCATTATTGTAAATTTAGTCGTTTTTTTAAATATTTTATACGTTGTGTAAATTTACCCGTTATTTACTTGTTTTCGACCAAATATTTAAGCCAGACCCCCCTCGTTTATAACATTTTTATACATTGTTGAGTCCCCCAACCCCCCGGGCGGGGTTCACGTCCAAGCTTTGCCACTGATTAAATAATAGCATCTTAATAACAGAACATCTCGTTCAACATTAGATGTGGGTTGATATCAAACTCGTATGTTGTAGAATAAGAAATATCATATATTTAGTAATTGAGACTAAATTCATCCATAGCATCCACAAAACTACCCACATACTTTATAGCATTAAACGAAAACAAACAATAGTCTCCGAATGCACCACTAAAAAGACAATAACTACTAGTAACTTACCATGTTGCAAACATTAATACTCATATATAGAATAATGAAAACCCCGTAAGATGTAATGTATTAATCAACTATATATAGAAGTACAATAAGATAAATACAATCTTCTAATTAAGGTAACACTATAATACTAAAACTCTAACAATATATTCTATAATAATCTCTAATATTCTCCCGCAGTCAGAGCGGTAGGAAATCGGACGCTCAGACTGGAGCGTAAAGCTTGTGAAGATACACGATCGGATGTCACGTAGAGCAGGAACTCGATCAGTTGTAGGATCTAAGAAGATCGACGGCGTCTTGACCGTGGTCAGGCGGCTAGGGATGATGACAAAAGCTTCTACTGCAACGGCAGGAGCTATAATTGAGTCGGCCGAAGCAACGACTTGACAACCCATTGTGGCAATTTGTTTCTTACGAAGAATAAAACTAAATAAATAAAAACTAAAAACAAATATAAATAAAAATTTCAATAGTTATAAACAAAACTCTACGTTTCTGTCTCGTTCGTTCTTATTTTTTTTTAGAAATAATAATAAATAAATAAAATTGAGAACTTTAAAACAGAAAAGGATATATAGTAAAAGAAGGAAAACGAAAGAATATTGAAAGAAAAAACAAATAAGATTAAATAAGAAAACTGGCTGGGTTCTACTCGTAATTGAACGGGATGAAAACCGGTGGCAGCGGTATCGTTTACTTTAGTCCGAAGGCATGTAAATATGATATAGAACAGCAACAAGAAGTAAAGAGTCGAGAGAGGGTGAAAACAAATATATCAAAAGAAGAAAAAAAATAAAGATCACATAATTCAAAACTGGTTCTCCATGTTTGAAAAGTGAATATGCATTACGCCCGCAACCAAAAAACAAAATTGGGTAGTTGGCGACGCTTGAGGAAGCGATGGCGCGTAGACCGTAGTCAACTATATATTGTGTGTATAAACGTCCCCGGGGCAGGACGCGATTGAGAAGAAGAGAAAAACAAGCCAGAACCTTAAGGCTGTGATACCATGTAGAATAATGAAAACTCCGTAATGTGTAATGTATTAATCAACTATATATAGGAGTACAATAAGATAAATACAATCTTCTAATTAAGGTAACACTATAATACTAAAACTCTAATAATATATTCTATAATATTCTCTAATATCATCGTACTCATCATCACTTAAATACTTAGAGAGGTTAATATACTCACTTTCTTCACCAATCTCTTGCCACTTCCATCGACTAATCACACACCCTTCATGAATCGGGTTCTTACACGCCCGACACGCCACCACTTTCCTACCATCCACACCCATCGCCTCGCAACAAACCGAACACTTCGACCCATTGTCCACACTCACATTTGCATTATCCTTAACCCGTTGTTCGTACAGCTCAAGAAACTTATCCCGAATATGTTGACACGCGAACGCTTCTTCAGAGATCGGTGCGGATAGGAGGCGGGTGGAGTGAGGGTTTTTTTGCGGAGAATTGGGTCGGTTTGTGGGACCGAGAGAACGCGGACGTAGAGAAAGAGAATGTGTTTGCATGGGGTGGTGGGGTCGGGGCAGTTGCATGTTGGGGTGGGGGATAGGGTAACGGTGTAGACGTTACCCGTGGCTAGAGATGGCCAAAAAAACCGGTTGGGGAACCGGTTTACCGGTTTAAACCGGAAACCGGTTTTTACGAAAACCGGTTTTTTAAAAACCGGTTTGACCGGTTTAGAAACCGCCAGTTCGTCTTTCGGTTACAAGTTCTAGATCCAAAACCGGTTAACGAACCGGTTAATGGAAAAACCGGTTTTTTTATTAACCGGTTATGGAAAAACCGGTTAACCGGTTATGAAAAAACCGGTTAACCGGTTATGGAAAAACCGGTTAACCGGTTTATAAAAAAACCGGTTTATAACGGCTATATGACCGTTTTTTTTGTTTTTGGACCGTTTTTTTTTTTACCATTTTACCCCCACAAACATCTATATATAGTTTAGGTTGGGTATTGGTTAGATCACACTCGATTATACAACTCCAAACGCTCTAAACGTTTATTTCATACGCGATTATTTTGTTATCTCACGCTCAATTATACCACATTACCACTCCATACGCTCTTATTTCGTAGTCGTTTATTTCATACTCGAGTATACCACTCTTATTTCGTAAGGCCCTTTTGTAAGGCCTTGAAGGAAGAATCGGGAAGTAGTTCGCAGCCGGAGATGACGAATCAAGGAGCGGTGTTTACGAACGACGTTGAAGCGGTACGTCAACAGTTTTCAAACTTTGTGATTCAACAAACACTTCCTTTCAACCACTTCGACAACCCTCAATTCACGGAGATGATGCAAAACTATGTTCAACCACGCTACCAACACATAAGTCGTTCGACCCTTAGAAGAGATTGTCTTAAAGCATGGAAAAACGCTAAATCCAAACTAATTTCATACTTTTCAAACTTACAAACTGGTGTAAACTTAACAACGGATGTGTGGTCGGTACCTCATGGTTCGCCCGACTCATACATTTGTGTGACGGCTCATTGGGTTGACCCCGAGTCGTGGCAAATGATGAAACGAACCGTTGCGTTTCAATTGTTTGATTACCCGCACACGGGTAGAAATATTTTTCAAATCTTGGATAAAGTCATTCGACAATACAAGATTGAACATAAAATCTTTTCAATTTCGTTTGATAACGCGTCCAACAATACGGCCGCGGTTGGCCATTTAAAATTAAAGTATAAACCTATTTGTGATGGAGCGTTTTTTCATAGCCGATGCATTGCACATATTATCAACTTGGCCGTGCAAGATGGGTTAAACGTGATCGAAACGCAAAGAAACAATTTTAAAAGAATGTTACGAGATGTTTTTAGCAACAATAAAACATTTTCAAGATACAAAAAATTTTGTGTAGAAGCTAATTGTCAATGGTTGGGGCCAAATTGGGATTGTACAACAAGATGGAACTCGACTTGTAATATGTTTGAGAAAGCCATCCAACAAAAAGAATCATTAATTGCGTTTCATCAAATTTTGTCAAGTAGGGGTAAATGTGCACCGTACGATCCTAGAAACTGGTTATTGATTGAGATCGTTACGGAGGTCCTTCAAATTTTTAAATCTTGCACAACTAGTTTATCCGGGGTTTACTATCCAACAAGCCTCATTGCTTTACCAAAAATTGCTGTCATGTGCACAAAGTTGAGTGAACTTCATTGTAGGGGTGCACCTTATTTTGATATGGGTGTAAAAATGAAAGAAAAATTTAGAAAATATTTTCAAGAACTACCCGCTGTTTTGACATGTGCTGCTGCGTTAAACCCTTGCATCAATGTTGGTGGTGTTGAAGCTTTAATAGAAAAAATTTGTGATGAGCTAGGGTTAAACGACGATCAAAACCCCTATTATGTAGCTAGGGTTAAACACGATTACCTAAGAAATAGCTCGGGATCGGGTAGCGAAGAAAATTAGTTAAAGAAACAGCAAACATGGAGGCAAATCATGAGTAAGAAACAGCAAGTTGTTCATGTAATCGTGTCTAAGCATTCTTTTTCCTAATATGTGCTCTTATTTACTTGTTGATTTGGATTTTTCTAATTTAGTTAAAGAAACAGCAAACATGGAGGCAAATCATGAACAAACTGCGATTGGGAACAACAGGAGCATCTGCTAGTTCACGATTTAATGTTTGTATTTTTGAGTTAAATCATGAACAACAGTTCTTGGCAGAGATTTCTTCAGTGTTAATGATTTAATGTTTGTATTTTTGAGTTACGAATATGCGATAACGATTTAATGTTTGTATTTTTAATGTAAAAACTATAAATGAAAGTTATGTGTTTTTAATCTTTGGTTTGTTGAAAACACATTCACCAACACACACTCATACTCATCTTCCAAGCAAAGAACCCTAACAACGAAAGCAAAGAATGGCTTCGGTCAGTCCGTTTTGCCTTGTAGTTACTGTTTTGCCTTGTAGTTACCGGTTTGTTTATACTGTGAAAAAATAATGATCTTCAGTAAGTACAAAATATAAAAAACAAATATTCGTATTTGAAACCGCGAAATTTAAAAAAAAAAAAAAAAACGGTTAATAAAAAAAACCGGTTAATAAAAAAACCGGTTTATTAACCGGTTCTAACCGGTTTCTAAACCGGTCCTAACCGGTTAGACCGGTTAGGGTTTTGACAGCAAAAAACCGGTTATTAACCGGTCCGGTTATTAACCGAACCGGTTTTTTTCCGGGCCAAAAAAACCGGTCCAGTTAATAACCGAACCGGTTTTTAAAAAAAAACCGGTTTGTGCACCTCTACCCGTGGCGCCAAGAATGAAGAAGTCTGCGTTGGAACGGTGGACGACGTCCAGAGGGTTTTGGAGAGACCGGAGAAGTCTTTGGGAAAATTGTGACTCGGAATATTGTGAGTCCGAGTCGTAGTCCATTATGATTTGGTTGTGGTAGGTTGTGATTTATTTATAGGAGAATATGAAACGAATATTTTGTAAAAGTGAAGATATATGTTAATGCAGATTTATAGGAATTACCAAAACTAATTTATTGAGTTTGTTGTAGGTTGTTGTGGGAATTGATTTCCTAGATTTATGCAATGTACGTAAATTATTATTTATTTTACTCGATTATATGTTGCATGTTTTGCCTTTTTCTATTAAGTAATTATAGCATAAATATACTTTATAATACTTTGTTGTATAATGTATACTTACTTGTACAATACATGTCTAGGGTTGAACAAACAACTGAGCCAGGATCCCTATGAGGATATTCCGAGTTTTTTACCAAAATGAGTGGAGAGAAAAAAGTATTTATCAATATAGGTGATTTGAAAAGTAATTACCAAAATAGGTGATGTCACTTTTTTTTCACTCCTAATCTCATTAAATAAAAACAATTCTTATTAAATATCAAATATATTACATTTATAAAATTAAGTGGCTTGTTTATAAACAAATTATTTTTTTTGTCTATATCATAACAATAAAGAAAAATAGCAGTAAGGATTTAAAATATTTTTTCAAACTTGGAATTTTCAAATAACTTCTTTAAAAAACATTTTTCAGGTAAGTATGTACAATCTTTTTTATATATATAATGTAGATTTTAATATGTTTATTTTTTATATGTAGATGCCATACTACTTTTTAATATATAGATATGAAATTATTGTTATTATATGTATAAAAGGAAAATGTATGTATACAGAGGATTTTTGTTTTTCTTGTTATTCTTGTAAAACATATATTTTAAAAATATAGTATTTTTTTTGGGAACGTAAGCTATACGAGTTGTAGTACTGCATCGGTACCTTCACAAATCTAACCGATTCTGTCCGAACAATATTGGTATCTGTATCAGTATTACTCAAACCGATATCGGTACTCGTCGATGATGTATCGACGTCTTTTTGGACATATCACAATTTCATTATTGTGATTTTTCCTAAATTCTTTGTTTTAGGTATTTAGAAAAATAAACTTTAAAACAAATATCCTCCAACTGTTTGTTCTAAAATAAAAAACTACATTTTAAATTGTTTAAATGTTTTTTTAATTCTCAGTTAAAGATGTTTTTTAATGTTTCCATATATGAGTAGACTAAAGAAAACATTTAAAACAAAAGGCTACTTAAAAATGATCTAAAACAATTATGTTTAGTCATAAACAACAATTATTAATATTTATATATAAGAAAAATAATATATGACTAAAAAGACGAAAAAGAGAAAAATAATTGATTTAGTTTCTAACCTTTTTCAAAAGACGGTTCTAATTTTTTTTAACTTCCGCATAGAATTGTTTTTAGTCATATATATCGTAACACTAAATAACATTATTAACTAAGAATTAAAATAAATTATTTAAACAAAAAAGTTAAGATATAGGTTTATTTTTGAAAAAAAAAAACTGGAGAATATTTTTTTGAAAACCATGTTTATTTTTTTTCTTATAATAAAAATTGTTTATATTTAATGAGATTATGAGTGAGAAAAAAGTGACTTCACCTATTTTAGTAATTACTTTTCAAATCACCTATATTGGTATATACTTTTTCCCCTCCACCAATTTTGATAAAAATAAGAAGAGGTTGAGGGCCAGGGGTCTCCCCCCCCCCCTCCCCCCGTTTTTTACACGCAATAGTGTAAATTTAGTCGTTTTTGTCTGAAAATTTTTATACGTAGTGTAAATTTACCCGTTTTTGGTCAAAAATTTGAGCCTGCCTCCCCCCCCACCACTCGTTGATGATGATGAATCTCAGTCTTGGATACAACTTGGGAAATTTTGTATGAGAGAGCATCGCTGGTGAAATCTAAGTTTTGGTTTGATTCACTTCCTTCGACTCAAAAAGGAAATAGATTAAGTGTGTGAGTTGATTATCCGTAAGGGAAAATGAGAGAGTTAGATCAGTGCGCACGATTTGATTCAGTTATTAGCCTCAACTAGATTAACTAATCGGTTTTCGTTCAATCAATTATGTTTATTCGGTTAATATTTTATTTTCAGATAGGTTCAGCTCAATTAATTTAGGTTAATAACCAAAATTAGATCTGAAATGGAGATATATGTATACATGAAATTGAGATATACGTGAAAATATGAATTGTTCGGTTTGGTTAATTCGGTTAACCGAGGGTGCATCGATCACCGATTTTTAGTTAACTCGGGTATTGGTTGTTTTCGGTTCAATTTCGTTGGTTTTCAGTTCAGTTAACGTTCAATTATTGCTCACACTAACACTGCATTCTCGGGTTTAAAATACACGAAAAAGAAATGATAAGATTGGATAGGGAAGAAAGGAAAAGAAATTATATACTTAAAAGAATTCTCGAGTTAAAATAAAATAAAGTGTTAATTACATTCTTGAGTTAGATCGAAAGGAAAAGATAGGGAAAAAATTGTAATTTTACAATTATGTCCTCATAGCAATATGGAAAAGTGAATTGGGATAGTATAAATTAGTAATATTATAATTAGCTAGCTATGAACTTTCATTCACAATCATGTCATATTTGGCATGAAAGTTATATAAGAAAAAAGACATAAGTTTTCTTTTCATTCTCTGTTTTTTTAATAGAAAAACTCAAGAATGAAAAAAAAATATATATATATTTTCTTTTTCAATTCCTTAAATAAAAAACTAGTGTAAGTTAGATGTATGGGAGTGTGAGGAAGATGTTAGACGTGGTTTGAATTTTTTTTACTTTGCAGTAATAAAAACATTTCATATTGTGACAAAACGTCTTTACTATAAGTTGGTACACATTTTGTTTCTTTGCGTTTAGTATTTAAGTGATGATGAGGACTATGAGTATTAATGTTTGCAACACATGGTAAGTTAGTAGTAGTAGTAATTACAAAAATATAAGAAATTGATGCATTAGCCATTAGCTAAACAATTGAATTGTTTCAGACTTTCAGATATACTAAAGCATCACTAGGTACAAATATAGCGTAAGGAGACTATACTCTGACCAATCGATGTACAACAAGCTTAATAACGACTGTGAGTGGGTAGCTATATCCTATTATCCTTTAAGACCTCATTGCTTGATTATGTTTTAAAGTTCTTTGAATTTGAATCTAATCACTAATAAAAATATCATAGCTCCCGGACAAATGTATATGTATGAAAAGTGTCATACATTTCTTTGCTTGAACTAGTCCTAAGTTATATTCTGATTATATTATTTTTTATAAAAAAAGTTAAAGAATATAATAATATTAAGTTAAGTAAAAATGAAGAAAGCCCCACCCGTATGGTGTGACGACAAAGATGTTGGTGTTATCTAGTAAATAGGGTCGGCTTAATGAATGTGTAGACATAAATCAAATAAGATTTTGGGACATTTTTATGACAATTGTTAAAGAAAAAAATATTTGCTTACTACAAGTTTTGACCTTCACTTTAGTCACAACAAAGTCTACCACCACACCAATACATTACTTCAAAATTAATTTACTCATTACAATATATCTATGTATGGTGGCTTTTTGGACTTGGAGACCTTAATCAAGTGTGAATCTAAAGCCATAACTTGTTTTCGTTACGGGCCGGCCCTGTTAGGAAAGGCGGAGGTTGAAGCCTCACATGAGACCAATTATAAAAAATAAAAAAAATAGTTGTTCAACTAAAGTAAAATGATAAAATACTAAACAAATTGTGAATTTAAATAATGACCATTAAACCAATGAGGCAAACGCAAGGTGTAAGGAGCCTATGCCCTCTTTGTGAATATGGGTTGAACACAATTGATCACATAATTACAGGTTGTTTGATGGCTGTGGTGGTATGGGATCGTGTTAGCTGTTGGTGTAAGGTCCCACCTATATTTGGGTTCTCGGTTAGAGATGTCTTGGAGCTGTTCAAGTCAGTGGGGCTTCGGGATAAGGCTAAGGAGGTGTTTCACGAGATTGTGTTAATTTCTTGTTGGAGCTTCTAGAAGGCAAGGAATGAAAACTTTTTGAAAATAAGGAGGTCAAGATCGATTATATAATTGAGGAGATTAAGTCTTTAGGTTTTTTGTGGTATAACCATAGATCGAACAAGGACCAAATTGATTGGTTAAATTGATGTAATTTTGTCTTTATGTAGTGGTGTTTGTTCTTGTGTGTGGCTGCCCTCCGGCTTAATGGAATTGGTACCAGGTATTGAACACGAACTCAAAACCCAGACACGTTAATTTGGCTAACACCCAAACACGAATATTATTATTGAGAAACTTCACAAAACTCAATTACCCAATTACCTGATTACTGTTACAATCTCTAACCCCAAAGCACAGGTATTTATAATCTAACCTATCACGTTTAGACTACAACTAGGATTGCTAAATAATATGACATAATAATTATACTAACAATTAAATCTAAGCACATTTAATTGTTTATAATTATCCACTCCTTAAATCTCGTTACTTAACCTTGCACGCCAAGTAACGGCCTTTAACCGAAATTCCCAACAATCACCCCCGGAATTTCGAACTCGAAACCGACAAGTCTTCAACTCCAAGTAATTCCCGCGTCTCCTTGAATTTGATTCTCCCAAGAGCCTTCGTCAAGATATCGGCACATTGCTTAACACCACTAACATGCTCGACACTTACTTCGTCACGATCAACACATTCTCGAATGTAGTGAAACCGAGATTTAATGTGTTTGGTCATTCCATGGAAAACCGGATTCTTCACGAGTGCTATTGCTGATGTATTATCGATACGTAACACCACTGCTTGAATTTCCTTGTTGAATAACTCACTTATCAAGTCTCTTAGCCAAACCGCCTGACACGCGGCTGCGCTTGCCGCCATGTACTCTGCTTCACACGATGAGAGTGCAACCGTACACTGTTTCTGAGAACACCAAGTAATTGGTGAAGACCCAAGATAAAACACGTGTCCCGTAGTGCTTCTACTATCGTCTTGGTCAATGTTATGGCTACTATCACTATAACCAACTAACACGTTTTTCCCACGAGTGTAAGAAATACCAAAACTGAGAGTACCTTGAATATAACGAAGAATTTGCTTTATAAGAGTTGCATGAGATTGCTTCGGGTTTTGCATGTACCGGCTTACGACTCCGACCGAATACGCCAAGTCAGGACGAGTTTGTAACAGGTACAGGTGACACCCGACAATCTTTCGATATCTCGTAGCATCAAAATCTTCTTCGTCTTCAAATTTAGAAACTTTTATACTCGGATCCAATCTAGCTTTTAATATGCTTCGAGTCATATCAAATATCGTGCGGTTTCGCCTTTCGACAATACAGTTTTGTTGACGTGTATATGGAGCGGTTAAATGCCGAATAAACCCCTTGTTTTTAAAGAACCGATTGAAATCACGAGAAGTAAATTCTCCCCCTCGATCGGTTCGAAACGTCTTGATTTTCTCACTATTTTCCGCTTCCACCATGACTTTAAATTGCTTGAAGGTGTCGAACGCTTCACTTTTTTCCTTCAACAGAAAAGTCCACATGAAACGAGAAAAATCATCTATCAAGACGAACTATTTCCGACTATGGTACTAGGAATAATGGGCCCGCATAAATCTCCATGGATTAGTTCCAAGGCTCGGGTTGCTCTAAAATTCGCCGACTTCGGAAACGGTTTCCTCGTTTGCTTCCCGACTAAGCACGAGTCATAAATTTGATTTTCTTGATCAACATTTGGCATTCCAACGACCATATTATTTTTCACCATTTGTTTCATAGACTCGAAATTAGGTGTCCTAGTCTCGCGTGACAAAGCCAATTCTCGTTATCAATCCGGGCTTGTAAACACACGGGTTTCCCCGTCTTTAACTTAATCGTATAAAGACGATTCTTGGATCAAGTAACCCGCGTCAACAATTTTCCTTGATCATCATTCATCAACAAGTAATCGTCTTTCATATGAATATCACAACCACTTTCGTTGCTTGCCCAAGACTAATAATATTACTTTGTAAACTAGGAATATAATAAATGTCGGTCAATAATTGTTGCTCCCCCGTTTTACCGACTAGCAATATCGAGCCTTTCCCGCAAATATCAACATAAGACCCATCTCCAAATTTAACTTTGCCCCCAACACGCTTATTTAATTCAGAGAAAAAAGATAAATTACCCGTCATATGGTTGCTCGCACCGTTATCCAAATACCACAAGTCTTGTTCGTTCAAACCACCCTCGTAATCTTTTGGTATAACCTTTCGTTCATTCAAGTACACTTTTTCTTGAACGCACTGCACCATATAGAGGGACGGGTCTTTTTCTTTTGCTTCGGCCAAATGTGCTTGTCTTTCTTTCCTTCGTAACGGACACCTCGAAACGAAGTGACCAAATTCATCACAACGAAAGCATTGAACTTCCGAGTAATCCTTTTTACCCTTTCGTTTATCCCCTTCGTTGGACCCTCCTTGTGAACCACGGTTCTGACTCTCACGTCCACCACCACGTCCTCGATTCGAACCTTTCCCGCGCCCCCCTACTCGATTCGCGTGAAAACTGCTTCGAACTCGAAGAGGATTCAGAATTATTAAACAAAAGTTTACCTTCTTCAGAACGCAACACGTGTCCTTTTATACGCTCCTCATAAGTCTTCAGCCTCCCGACAACATCCTCAAAACAGACTATTTTAAAGTCTAACACTTGCTCGAGGGATGCTACAACTTGGATAAACCGGCTCGGCAGGCTTGTGAAGAATTTATGGACTAGCTTCCTTTCTTCATACGGTTGTCCAAGTGTGGCTGCTTTAGAAGAGATCACGGTTATTCTCGAGGCATACTCATCAATGGTTTCGGTTTCTTTCATCATCATACCGTCAAATTCACGTATTAACGTATGAAGTCTAGCATCCTTCACACGTTCCGTGCTCATATTTCTTGAATTTATGGCATCCCACATCTCTTTTGTCAATTTAAAATTACCGATTTGAAGTATCTGTTCCTCGGGAATCGACTGGAACAGAAGCGCCTTCACGATGTTATTTTGCTTCGCGTCATTAGAGCCCGGGTCAATCACATCCCAAACTCCATGAATCCCAAAAATAACCTCCATATGCATACTCCAAATCGTGTAGTTTGTTTTCGTCAAACGCGGACACTGAAACGACCCGGAGATCGTCTCCTTTTTCGCTTGGTTCGCGTCACCCATCTTGATTCTCCGGCTATAGGTTACCGAAAAATACCGTGACCTTGATTCAATTGTTCCAACACGTGATTTGATTTATGTACACAACCAAACCACCTTAAAATATTCAATTGAATAAATCTTTACCACCAAACCCTTTCACCAGAACAATAAAATTGACATTCTGTCAATCTTTTTGTTTGCACAGTGGAACCAAAAAATTGATATAGATAAAGTGGAAAAGTAATGGCACCACCACTTGAATCACGTGAATGGTTGCAGATTTGCAGGTCTTCAATTAAAGTTATAAAAAACTTAATAACCTCAAAAGCTTCTTTGTTTGCCTTTTGCTTTCGTAGCCCCTTCCCACTAATTTATTTTTTGACTTTATAACCTTTCTTTTTGTGTTCCCAAAGCTCAGACTCCAAACACAAACTTTCCTCACGTCACCGGAAATCAGCAGGTCCGAAAAAAACGTCAATCGAACACCGATTTCAATAATCTTCGCCGGAATTCCTCACGTCACAGGTTTTCCGATGAACGCAGACAGTGTCTTGAAGGCCGATGGTAGTTCCCTCACGTCATAGGATACTCCAACCTTCAATTGCACAGGTCCGACGAACACAGGTTTGAGAGCGCCGATTACCGTCAACGAACCCAATCGATCGCTACTGCTTCCCCCTCACGTCACGGGTTTGGATGCTGCTACTGTCAAATCGATTGAACGCCGGTTGCAGGGATCGAACGACAATAAAATTATCCGTCGGAGATCTTCACGTCACAGGTTTCTCCGGCTTCAACACAGGTCCTTCTTAGGCTCTGATACCAATTAATGGAATTGGTACCAGGTATTGAACACGAACTCAAAACCCAGACACGTTAATTTGGCTAACACCCACACACGAATATTATTATTGAGAAACTTGACAAAACTCAATTACCCAATTACCTGATTACTGTTACAATCTCTAACCCCAAAGCACGGGTATTTATAATCTAACATATCACGTTTAGACTACAACTAGGATTGCTAAATAATATGACATAATAATTATACTAAGAATTAAATCTAAGCACATTTAATTTTTTATAATTATCCACTCCTTAAATCTCGTTACTTAACCTTGCACGCCAAGTAACGGCCTTTAACCGAAATTCCCATCACGGCTTGTGGAGGGTGCTTGCTCGGCTTTTTTGCCTGTTGTTTATAAAAGTATATCTTTCGAAAAAAAAATGCAAAACTTTTAAATACCTCGGTTTGAATGAGGGGGTTGGGAATCTTGGATTCAAGTTCCATAAACAACAGGTATTAAAATAAATTCATCATTCAAAAAATAATAATGACCTTTAAAGATGTATACTATTACGGACCAGGAGAGTAGGTGCATAAGTTGAGATTTTAAATGTTCACCATTGGGGTGATCCATCACTCAAATCTAGCTCAGCTAGGAAAATTTAATTTATATAATGAACAAAAATCTGATAAATCTTATTCCAGAGTTAATAGTTAACAAAATCATTTTGAATTGTAGTACACACACAAGTGCTAATGCACTTTGGCTTCATGTTAGTTCCAGTGTTGCATCCTCCTATAAACACCTTTAATTCTCATGACTTGCTTAAATCTTATAATCATTTTCCTATTTCTAGTTAAAGAGAAGAAGTTAATGCGGTTATTATTGATGGATATTGAAGAGGTAGGTCCCAGCAGAGCCCAGTTGGACCCGCAAGACTCACCTTGAAGAGGGACGTCTGCGCAAGGACCAACTGGTTCCGCAGGACCCATCATGCTCAGAGATGAAGACCTTACGCGCAGTACGCCAGCTATTCCCGCAGGGAAAGCCTCCCAATAGTGAAGTACCCCGCCTGTTCCCGCAGCTGCGGATACAAGCCATCAGGGAAGGCTACCCGCACTAATAGCAAGGCTACACGCACAAGGTACTAACTCTCAATAATTCAGTGTCACCTGAAGGAATGAGCAAGGCGGGAATACTCCCGCCCAAATGAGCCAGTCCGTATGCTTCTGGAAGATCTTTTGTACTATACCTGCCAAGGTATGGACAAAATAGACAAGATCTGACCAAAGCAGCCCATGAACCAATCACAGGGTGACAGCTCACCGACAACAGTACGAGGAGGAGCATGCTCTAGTACTGTTTCACTATTAGCCGCTGCCTACTCACCAACCCCTGTCGTGGCACGCACATAGCCTGCAGTTGGTGGAAAGGGAACAGTACACAGCCGGCCTTGTCACTATCAGCCGCTGCCTACCCACCAACCAGCATGGCACGTGCGTAGCCCATAGTTGGTAGAACAGGAATATTATACAGCTGGCTGTACCTGCTTGGAAACCTACATTCGGCTATAAATACTCCAACACCTTGGAACGGTATCATCATCTTGTATCTTACCTTCACTAGCTATTTCTCTCAATATACACTTATATTCAGAGCATTCTAGTCTGGTTCTCACGCCGGAGGGTGGTCACAAGGAGGAACCCCCCCTTCTCAGTGACGAGCTCACGTTGTCTGTTTTGCAGGTCATCTGAAGAACATCCTTCTTTGCCGGACCTAACCCTCGTGGGAAACATTACTTAACCCCCAGATTATCCATAATCTACTCGGGGTCACCTAGTGTTTCTTCATTGGCGCCATCCGTGCATAAAAGCTAGAACTACTTTTTCAGTTTTTTCAAAACCTCTGAAAAGATGGTTAACGTTACTCCGGTCCCAAGGCCAGTGAGTGACCAAGAAACCCCGGTAATCACAACCCCAGCTACTGGGGGGAACACCGGCGGTTACACAAATTTTACGAACACTACCCTGGTTACCCAAGCCGGGCAAGTGCAGTAAACAATCTTTCACTGGGATTCACCGATGCCCGGTTGGAGAAACAAACGAGGCTCCCCCGTCAAACACTCGATCAAGTTAAAGCGTGGGCCGAAGCACGTCAAAAGGAATTCCAAGCTGAGTTGGATGAACGCTTGCGTTCACTCCAGCAGGCTGACGAATTCGGAAGCACTCGACAACAGCTCAACATGAACAGTGAGTGCGAATACTCGGATGATGATCGGGAGGAATCCGACACCGACGCAAACCCTCGCCATAGGGCGAAAGGGAAGCGTAAGGAAACGGACTTCCAACCAAGAAGGAATTTCGGAGAAACCTTCAAACCAAGGAACGCGGGGGGAAACCCACGCGACTTCTCCAAAACCTTTAGACCAATTGCTGCAAATGCGGGAACATCCAAGTTTGCAAGGGACATTGCGGAAGCAATCGCTCCGAGAAGTGCCAAACAGATGTCCAACATCGGCACTTATGATGGTCTATCCAACCCAGATGATCACTTGAACAGATTCATAGAGGGGGCAACCGTCAGTAACTGGACGGAACCCACGTGGTGTTATATGTTCCAGATGACGCTGGTTGGAGCGGCCAGGGCGTGGTTTGATCGTTTACCGGTCCACCACATCTATGATTGGGCGGACTTTCAACACAAGTTCAGCCAACACTTCAGTCAACAGAGGAAATATACTGAAGAGCAGTGGACGATCCTCAACTGCGTGAGAGAGAAAGATGAATCTTTACTAGACTTCATCACTCGCTTCAACTCCAAAAGGCTGAGTCTGGGCAACATAAGTGAAGATCTTGTTCGCGCCGCTTTCATCCAGGGCGCCGAATACCCAGAGCTTATCCGCACGTTGACGGGTAAGGACGGCATGCCATCCACATGGGATGCCATCATGACGGCGGCCAAGCGCTTTGCCGAGACGGAGAAGCAACTGGGTAGGGATCTTCCCCAGAGTACACACCTCTACACGCAGAGGACCAGAGAAAACAATGTTCGGATCGCCCGGCAGAACAAAAAGAGGAAGCTAGGTATTTGGCAGTCAAGGGTAAACTTTGACACCTCATCCAGCTCTCGCCCTCTTGTTGGCGGAAGGGATAACACGCACCCTTCAAGCCGAAAACACCGGTGGACGCCACTCACCAAAAGCGTCACGGAGATATTTGCCACCGAAAAACTCCCATGGCCAAAAGCTCCAATGATCCGGCAGCGACCTAATGCGGATCAGAGCAAGTCCTGTGACTTCCACGGGACAAAGGGTCACAATACAAAGGAGTGTACATCCTTGAAGGATATTGTTGAAACATTCTTCAAGGATGGAAGATTTGCACACCTTGTGGCATCAATCAAGAATGGAGGAAGGAATGATAAACGGTATAAAGGCAACGGACGAAAGCCCGTTGACATCAGCATCCACATGGTTCATGGCAACATCAGAGGAAGAAAAAGACGAACGACAGAACCATGCGAATGGAAGGAAGCTGAGGTGCGCTTCCCGCGAGTGCCAGGAGGACCCAGCAAGGAAGGCCCTATCGTCATCAAAAGCCAGCTGGGGCATTACATAACTTCCCGCACTCTTGCTGACAACGGCGCCTCGTCAACGGTTATGTACAGGCAGTTCTTCGACAAGCTAGACGACGAAGACAAAGAACGCCTGGAAACGGTTTACGCCTCAATGGAAGGGTTCGACGGCAGCACAAACACCCCCCTGGGTATCCTATCTTTCCCCGTCATTCTCACGGACGGGAAATACTCCCGCACAGAAGACGTGAACTTCGTCGTGATGAGGAAGCCACACCACACATACGACATTCTCTTCTAGAGAGACGGGATGGCAAGATTCAACGCCGTGGTATCTTCAGTCCACGGCATGATGGGATAGCCAACTGCTGAGGGTGTAGCGATGATCACCGGTATCCCCCAGGTATGCATCGCATCTGTCTCATCTAAACCCAAACCAAAGATGGCTAAACCAACCATCACCGAACCAGAAAAATGGGCCCTCAATGGAAAATACCCTGACCAGGCTGTTACCATTGGCCCAACAATCACTGATCCTACGCGCACCTTACTCAAACGCTTACTACAGAGAAACGTTGACATCTTCGCGTGGACACCAGCTGACATGACTGGTGTACCTCGAAGTAAAGCAGAGCATAAGCTCAAGTGTGACCCGGCTTTTACGCCAGTCATACAAAAGCGCAGAGTAATGGGGGCGGAACAGGCTAACGCGTGTAGAACCCAAGTCAAGGAACTCCTTGACGCGAGCATCGTACGCGTTAGTAGATATCAAACATGGGTTGCAAATCCCGTTATGGTACCGAAGGCTAACAAACAATGGCGCATGTGCATAGATTTCAAAGATTTAAACAAAGCATGCCCCAAAGATTGTTACCCGTTACCCGAAATTGACCTCAAAGTGGATTCATTAGCACCGTTTCGCCTTAAATGCTTCCTTGACGCATATAAGGGGTACCATCAAATCCACATGGTTGTAGATGATCAGGACAAAACCGCATTTCGGACGCCCGATGGCACATTTTGTTATCAAATGATGCCATTCGGACTTAAGAATGCAGGGTCCACATACCAACGCCTGATGGACAAAGAGTTTCATGCCCAAATTGGGAGAAACTTGGAAGTCTACATGGATGATTTGGTCATCAAAAGCCCTGAGCCAGAAGCAATATTGAAAGACATCGAAGAAACTTTCAACACGCTCAGAAAGATAAACATGAAGCTCAACCCGAGCAAGTGTTCCTTTGGGATGGAAGAAGGGAAGTTCTTGGGAGTCATTGTTACTAAAGATGGCTTCAGAGCGAACCCTGAAAAGGTCGAAGCCATTATCAAAATGGAATCACCTACTACCATCAAGCAAGCCCAGACACTGAATGGACGCCTAGTCGCACCTAACCGCTTTTTGTCAAACCATGCGGATAGGTCGTTCCCATTCGTGTCAACATTGAGAAACTGTTTAAAGAAAACGAACTTCCGCTGGACACCAGAAGCGGAAGCAGCTTTTCAGGAAATTCGGTCACGCTTGATCGAACTCCCAACGCTCACAGCACCAGAAGTGGGGGAGGAATTAATCATATATCTTTCTGCCACAGATAGAGCAACCGGGGCAGTCCTGCTAGTAGAGCGAAAAGGTATCCAGATGCCTATTTACTATGTTAGCCGTGTCCTAACAGACGTAGAAACCCGGTACTCCACCCTGGAAAAACTAGTCTTAGCACTTGTACAGGCTTCACGCAGGCTAAGACGATATTTCCAAGGTCACCCAATCAGCATTCTCACCAACTTCAAACTTGCAAACGTTCTAGGCAAACCCGAGTTATCGGGACGTCTAGCCAAATGGGCAATTGAGTTGGGGGAATATGCGATAAAGTACAAGCCAAGACCAGCCATAAAAGGCCAGGTCCTGGCCGACTTTATTGCAGAAGTCCCCGCTTCGCGGGAGAAAGAGTGCCAGGAGGAGGCTCAACCCTCCCCAGCACAGGACATCAATGATGTCTGGCGACTCTACACTGATGGAGCAGTCAGCAACGTGGGTTCAGGCGCAGGGTTGAAACTAACCAACCCAGCAGGCCAAGAATACACTTACGCTATTCGACTGGATTTCCAAGTACGAATAACGAAGCCGAGTATGAAGCATTCTTAGCCGGGCTGAGAATTGCGCGTAAAATGGGAGTGAAAAACTTGGAAGCCCACGTGGATTCCATGTTAGTAGCCAACCAAATAAACGGAACGTACACGGCCGTGAACGACACAATGGCCCTGTACCTCGCACAAGCAAAAACCCTTATGCGCGATTTTAATGATTGTAAAGTCATACACGTCAAGCGTAGCGAAAACAAATCTGCGGATGCGTTAAGCAAGCTTGCATCATTAGCCTTCACCCATTTGGGAAAGGACATCCGCATTGAACTCCTTGAAGCACCATCAGTCCCGCACAAGGAAATTTGTGTCATTCAAACCGGCACAGAAACGTGGATGACACCGATAATAAATTACCTTGCAGCGGGTATACTACCAGAGTCAAAAACACAGGCAAGAAAAATACGTTGTAAAGCATTAAAATATCAACTCATCGATGACATCCTTTACAGACGTAACTTTCTTGGCCCACTCTTAAGATGCGTGGACAACCAAGATGCTGACTACCTCCTAAGGGAAGTACACGAAGGCATCTGTGGAGTACACGCAGGTCCACGCGCTGTTGTAGCTAAGCTAAACAACGCGGGATACTTTTGGCCGGGGATGCATACGGATGCGCTGGCATACATCAGAAAGTGTAGGTCTTGCCAGCTCTACGCACCCAACACGCATCGCCCGAAGAATGAACTTGTTCCAGTCACCTCTTCATGGCCATTTCAGAAGTGGGCCATCGATGTGACAGGCCCATTTCCTACAGCAGCAGGAAACGTTCAGTTCCTAGTGGTAGCCATCGACTACTTCACCAAGTGGATAGAAGCAAAACCCTTAGCCCAAACAACCGCAAAACATATTAAAAAATTTATTTGGGAATTTATTATTTGTCGTTTTGGACTTCCACAGACTTTGGTGAGTGATAACGGCACCAACTTTGCTGACAAGAAGCTACAAAAGTGGCTGGAAGAACTTCAAATCACCCACACCTTTACCTCAGTGGCACACCCGCAAGGTAACGGTGAGGTGGAAAGAGCAAATAAAAGCATCGTCGAAGGCATAAAAAAAAGACTCCTGGAACACAGATCCGGCTGGGTAGACGAAGTTCCACACGTCCTTTGGGCAAACAGAACGCTGAAAAAGGCCAGTACGGGAGAAACCCCGTTCAGCCTCACTTATGGCACTGAAGCCATGGTCCCAGTCGAAATTGGTTTACCCTCACCAAGGGTCTTGATTCAGCCAGAAGACAATGATGCGGAAAGACGGTTAGACCTTATGCTAACCGAGGAACGCAGAGACTTAGCCGCAGCGCGTGAAGAAAACTACAAGCGACAAATGCAAAAGTACTACAACACGCGGGTAAAACTCTGCAACTTCAATGTAGGAGACTACATATTGCGTAACAACGAGGCTTCAAACCAAGAGCGCCCAGGAAAACTGGCACCGGTCTGGGAAGGATCGTACATTATCAAAGAAGTTTTGGGAAAAGGCGCATACCTGCTCGAAAGGCTCGATGGCACTCCTATCCCAAGAACATGGAACGGAGCTCAATTACGCAAATGTTACATGTAGATCATTTCCAAACTTGTAAAGAAAAAGGCCTAGAGCCACTTCTAATGGAAATGATTCTCCTTTATCACATTGTGTTGATAGCCTTACCTTTATACTTATGAACTTCCCACACTGATGCCGGTATTCACCGCATAAATATGGAAAGAAGTAAGTCGTTGCGTGTGGAAGGCGGCAAAACCCGCATAAACACATAAAACAGTAAAAATTTCTAAGGAAAAGATAAGGAAAACCTTCACGCAGGTCAGCTATAGGTGAAGTTTGATCATCCCAATAAATGAAAGTGACGGTCCTACCCGCACAATCATGATAGAGGAAACTGAACATTAACCTATCGGCAACCGCGTGTCGAAAGGTTAACTTATTCAAAACACTTAGGAAATTTCAAAGGAAAAGATGAGGAAAACTTCCACGCAGGTCAGATATAGGTAAAGTTTAGCCATCCTACTAAGTGAAAGTGACGGTCTTATCCGCACAATCACGAAAGAGGAAGCAAAACTTTAACTTATTATCCGCCACGTTGAAAAGTTAACTTATCTAAGTACTCAAGAAATTGCTAAGTTAAAACAAAATATGCGCGAAATAAACAAGGCAAGGCATTAACAAATAATCTTTATTCCATCAACATTCAAACATTACAAGAATTGCTGGGTACATACCCGCATACAAGATTAGAAGTCTATACAAACATAAAAATCTACTCTAATGGTGGAAAGGGATCTAAAGTATCAAGCTTCAGGACCACTCCCACTTGGACCCGCACCATCAGTAGAGTGTGGCGGTTCAAGGAAAGCTTTGAGGATCGCTAGCCCATCATCAGCAGCAGCAATCTCGTTTACCTTCTCCACCACCGGATGCGGGAAGGCGGCATACTGATTCACTGCTTGGTCATACGCAGCTTCAGTATCCACATTGTAAAGAGGGAAGTTGGAAGGCGGAATGCCTTGTTCAACAAACCCTAGACCAAGCAAGAAGCCAGCCTTTTCCCCATCCTCATGAGAAGCGTTGAGGGCTGCGCTCATCGCATCGTCATATGATGTGTTTGTGAATACCTGATGCACAACCTAAAAAACAGAAGTATATCAAAAACTCTTCTAAGGAAAAGCGTAAAGAAATTGTGAAACTATGCACACCTGAGACAACGCTTCTCGGAGAAGCCATTCCTTGGTAACCAGAGCCTCCTGGAGGGCAGCTTGAGCTTCATTACGGGCGCGTTCGGCTTCGTTCTTTGTAAGGTTGGCAAGCAACACATCTTTGGCTGCAGCCTCTTCGACGCCCTTTAGCTTACGCTCAGTGTGGTCAAGCACCCCCCTCTGGTCCAAGATCTCTTGGAGCTTCTTGGCATCTTCCATGGCCAAGGCATCATGAGCCTGCTGGAGCCTCTCTAATTTGGCTTTAAGTTCCTCATTCTCGATGCGTAGAGGCTCAGCAGCAGCTTCAGCCTTGGTGGCCCTCTCGGTTGCGTTCCGTGCAGTTTCCTTAGCCAACCGAAGCTGTTCATTAACAGCTTGGGCGGCCTTGGAACGGGCCTCGAGACGAGCCTGAACTTCAACCTCAAGGGCCTTGAAGGCCTTCTCCTTCTCCGCAGCAACGGCGGAGAGCCTCCTGTTCTCCTCCAGGACAGCCCGCGCCTGAGCTACTTCTTGGATACGAGCTGCCTTTAACTTGTCGTTTTCACGACAAAGCAGCTCGAGGCGCGGCTGCATCCGGGCTACGAGAATGCGGAGCTCATTTGTCAACCTACCCTCCTGGTAGCTTGACATTGCTTCCCCCAGCGCCCCACTTGGGGCGGCGTGGCGCACCCACTCGACGCATTCCACAGGCGTCCGAAGGGTTGTTCCTCGGCGGATGTTCCATCGTGGAACATACACTTCATTGGAATCCGACACTGCAAAAGCAAAAAGCAGTTAGGAAAAGATGATAAAAAAAATATAAAATAAAATAATAAAAGGCCAAAATAACTCTACGCACCTGTAGGGTCGACGACAGGCCTGTAGCCGCCAAACCCATCACCCGAACCTAACGGATATCCATCCAAGAGGTCAGGCAGATGGGAAGGAGGCAGAGATTGGCTTGACGCCCCATCCCCGGACATACCTGAATGACCGGCCGTAGTTTCCGGCGCCGGAGGAGGCATAGCGGAGGCCGCCGTGGTAGAAACCAACGGAGGTGAACTCACCGGAGGTGAACTCACAACCGCGGCCGCGGCTGTGGAAGAATCCACAGAAACACTCACCGCCGGCTCAGTGAAGGAATCAGTGAATATGGCACTGACAGCCGGCGGAGACGTCGTCACAGTTGGAACAGTTGGCTCAACCGGGTGAGCAACTGAACCAACAACTGAAGCAGGCGCAGTCGCCTGGGTCATCGCCTCAGGTAGGTTGACCAAACCTACCATCATGGGTCCGGAGGTGCTCCTCCCCGCTCCACCCTGGAATGCGGTAGCATCCACGCCTGCACAAAGAAGATATATAAGTATAATGGCGGAAAGTTATGCAGTTAAGATAAAGGAAGTATACTTACGGGTCCTTTTGAGCTTGAAGGTGCGAACGGGCGGGGACGAACCCGATGGAGCCGGCCTCTTCGTACCGGTCACCGTCGTTGTCCTGGGCTGCTCGGAGGTGACAGCCGTTTCAACCTCCAGAGCAGTGGTCTCAACACCACCCGGGTTCCCCGCCGCCTCTTCACTCTCGGTCTCCGACTCAGACCGGTTCACCTGGTCGGCAGTGGAGGCTACCTTCGCCTTGCCCTTCCCGCCAGCAGCCTTCTTCTTCCGCGCAAGAAAAGGACCATCTGCGGATTCCTCATCAGAAGATGACAAGATTAGAGGAATTCCAGCAGAGGTTTCAGCATTCAGAGGGCGAGGGTTAAATAGTCTTTTACCTGGCCGCGTGGCGCTCAGTATTTCGTGGCCTGGCGGGTAGGCCTCCACAAACCGATCCGCAGTCTGCGCAAGGATGGGCAACTCGTTCTCGTCAAGAGCACGAGTACCCAACCGAGCGGGACCGTCAGCTTCCCGCGGATGCAGGAGGGACTGCAAGTCATTTCCCTCTGAAATAAAAACAAAAACAGTTAGGAAAAACCTTAAATCAACAAAGAAGACGGAGCATACCGTAAGGGATAAAGTTCAAACCGTATTCAAGTACGATGGGAATCTGTGGCGCATCCGCCCCAGCATCCTTCCACACCTTGCTCATACCGAGCATCACCATCCCGGACTCCGGAAAGCGGTAAACCGGAGTCTGGATCCGGGAAATCTTGGAGAACCATTCCGCCTCCTGGTAGTTGGAGGCGTGAAGGCTAGGGAGAGCTCTCCCGTTTTTAAATGTCATCGCTATAGGGACGACACGGGCAGAGATGTAAAAGAACTCCCGCTTCCAAGACCGAAGACTGCGCTCGGTAGCGCAGATCTTCAAACCCTTGATCCGGGTGGCCAGGGTGTACCAGCCTTGGATGCACCTCCAGGAGTAGAAGGTCATCAGGCGGTCGACGTGGGGATCCACGCCAAGAATGAGGCACACCCACTCAAAATGGCGGATCTTGGCGATCGCCATTGGGTGTACCTCCGTCAGGTGCACACCGTGTCTATCCAGAACACGGTATACAAACTTCGTCAATGGGAACCTAAGATTCCCATAGACGAAGAAGGCGGCATATACCCCTATTTTGCCCTTGGGGGCATCGTACACCGTCTGGTGTGGCTCCGGAAACTCAGGCTCGAACGGTTCGAGCATGAACTTCCGGACGATGTACCGGTAAAGATCGATGGGAAGAGCACACTGGCATTCGCCAGCAGTGCTCTTATCGTCCTTATCGGACGTAGACGTCGGGTTCTCGACATACAAGTCAGACTCCTCGACGGTAGCTTCTGGATCATGAGTAGACGACATGTTTTGGAGGTAAAGAACGATTTCAGGAGAATGCTCCACAGAAAGTTAGAGTATTCGCCAGAAATCGCTTAGAAGAAGAAGAAAGAAGTGAAAGTGTGGATTACCAGGAACCCTCTCCCCCTTTATATACTCATCTCAATGAATGCGATGAATTTAATGCGGAGGAGAGAGAAAAGAGCTGGTGCAATGAAACTATGACACGTGGAAAAAGCAAGCTGGCAACAGCTGTTGACGGGACGCGCGCCGTAAAATCCGCACCCAATGGGCCCGAAAATCGCGCCCACGCGCCTGAAAAAGCGTCTGGAATGACCATATACTGTCACGTCGCCATGACTTCCTGCACGTCCTGACACTGTCAGAAGAAACCGTCGGACGATGTTTCAACAGTTTGGACTGTTCTTATCCTTTCACCAACTCTTCGAATTTCAAAAAGATTCAAAAAGATTCAAAAGTAAGCGGGACTATACCCCTTACCTTGGCAACCAAGTAACTATAAGACAGGTGCGAGTACAGTGTCAAGGCAAAACCCTTCACATACTTAGCACCCACAGGGAATGGACGCCAAGAATACCTTGGAAGTAAGATAACTATAAGACGAGTGCGGGTACAGTGTCAAGGCGAAACCCTTCACATACTTAGCACTCGCAGGGAATTGAAACCAAGAAGGATCTTCTGGGCCATGCTTGCGGAAAGGGAAATAACATCCCCGCATAGCGGGAACGTTGAGAACTAGATTGTTTGAAGCTCCAGGATGGAATTGGTTCTTTAACATAATTGATCACTATGTTTAAAACTACCAAAACCTCGTGGAGAATCTACAAAAGTGAAACTCAACGTTCCTGACTTGCGAGGAGGTTACACACCTACCCGCATCATACCCAAAGATCAAACAGAAAAGTCGGGAATTTCTGCACGTGACATTAGGGAAACCGCGGGAAGAATCCCCACGGACAACCTTAAAACTAAATCCTTTTCAAAACCCCTTGCTTAAGTCCAAAGTTCACCTCACTTATTAACAATTCATGAGAAGAACATTGGACTGGGGGGACTTGAAGAGGTAGGTCCCAGCAGAGCCCAGTTGGACCCCGCAAGAGTCACCTTGAAGAGGGACGTCTGCGCAAGGACCAACTGGTTCCGCAGGACCCACCATGCTCAGAGATAAAGACCTTACGCGCAGTACGCCAGCTGTTCCCGCAAGGAAAGCCTCCCAATGGTGAAGTACCCCGCCTGTTCCCGCAGCTCCGGATACAAGCCATCAGGGAAGGCTACCCGCACTAATAGCAAGGCTACACGCACAAGGCACTAACTCTCAATAATTCAGTGTCACCTGAAGGAATGAGCAAGGTGGGAATACTCCCGCCCAAATGAGCCAGTCCGTATGCTTCTGGAAGATCTTTTGTACTATACCTGCCAAGGTATGGACAAAATAGACAAGATCTGACCAAAGCAGCCCATGAACCAATCACAGGGTGACAGCTCACCGACAACAGTACGAGGAGGAGCATGCTCTAGTACTGTTTCACTATTAGCCGCTGCCTACTCACCAACCCCTGTCGTGGCACGCACATAGCCTGCAGTTGGTGGAAAGGGAACAGTACACAGCCGGCCTTGTCACTATCAGCCGCTGCCTACCCACCAACCAGCATGGCACGTGCGTAGCCCATAGTTGGTAGAATAGGAATATTATACAGCTGGCTGTACCTGCTTGGAAACCTACCTTCGGCTATAAATACTCCAACACCTTGGAACGGTATCATCATCTTGTATCTTACCTTCACTAGCTATTTCTCTCAATATACACTTATATTCAGAGCAATCTAGTCTGATTCTCACACCGGAGGGTGGTCACAAGGAGGAACCCCCCCTTCTCAGTGACGAGCTCACGGTGTCTGTTTTGCAGGTCATCTGAAGAACATCCTTCTTTGCCGGACCTAACCCTCGTGGGAAACATTACTTAACCCCCAGATTATCCATAATCTACTCGGGGTCACCTAGTGTTTCTTCAGATATCAAGTCCCTTGGGTTTTTTTATGGTTGAAGAGTAGCTCCAAGCTGAACAGTATATATGTTGTAGCAAATGTCAAGTAAACAAAATATGTTATGTATATGTATATACATTAAAATACAAAATCGAAATACTTATTGAACCCTCTATATAAAGCATTACAACCTAAAAACTAATACTATGTTTTTATTATGTTTATTTTATAACATTAATGATCGTTTATATAATTCCTTAAGGCCTAATCTTTTTCTTTTCGGGCTTGTATAGGGCTCTTAAATCCTCATAACTAGCTTTGGATGACGACAGTAAAGCAAAAGTGCTTAAAAAGTAATATCATTCGAACGATGTTTTTCCTATGAATGGCAATCCAATTGGGTTGGCCGTTGGCAAGTTGATGAGTTAAATTGTTAAATCCAAACACGACCCATTAAATATATATTATCAAATATATCAACCTTAAACTAGGGATGGGCAAATTCGGGACTGGTACCGGTACCGTACCGATACCGTTACCGATTTGGTACCGTCGGTATCGAATCGGTACCAAAATTTTGAGTTTCGGTACTGGTACCGGTATTTTGAGTTTCGGTACCGTTACCGACTTGCAGTCACTCCTGTATCCGCGAGAGGCTGATAGTCCCGCTCGGATGGGTACTCGTGCTCTAGATGAGAACGAGTTGCCCATCCTTGAACAGACGGCGGATCGGTTCGTGGAGGTCTACCCGCTAGGCCACGAGATCCTGAGCGCCAGGCGGCCAGGTAAGGCGTTATTCAACCCTCGACCCCTCAATGCTGAAACCTCTGCTGGAATTCCTCTAATCTTGTGTTCTGATGAGGAATCCGCAGATGGTCCTCCGTTGGTGCGGAAGAAGAAGGCTGCCGGCGGGAAGGGGAAGGCGAAGGTGGCCTCTACTGCCGATCCGGTGCCTCGGTCTGATTCAGAGACCGAGAGCGAGGAGGTGGCGGGGAACCCTGGTGGTGATAAGACCACTGCTCCGGAGGCTGCGACAACTGTCACCTCCGGAGAGCCCAGGATGACGACGGTGAGCGGCGTAAAGAGGCCGGCTCCATCAGGTTCGTCCCCGCCTGTCCGCACTTTTAGGCTCAAGAAAACCCGTAAGTACAAACTTCCTTCATTTTTAACTTCATAGCTTTCCATCATTAATACTTATCTCCTTTGTGCAGGCGTGGATGCTACCGCATTCCAGGGTGGAGCGGGGAGGAGTACCTCCGGACCCATGACGGTAGGCTTGGTCAGCCTACCTGAGGCGACGACCCAGGCGGCTGCGCCTGCTTCAGTTGGTTCAGTTGCTCACCCCGTTGAGCCAACTGTTCCAACTGTGATGACATCACCGCCGGCTGTCAGTGCCATATTTACTGAATCTTTCACTGAGCCGGCGGTTACTTTTTCAGCGGACTCCGCCGCGGCGACCACGGTTGTGAGTTCACCTACGGTGAGTTCGCCTCCGTTGGTTTCTACTACCGCGGAGGCCTTCACCATGCCTCCTCCGTCATCGGCAACGACGGCCGATCCTTCAGGTATGTTTGGGGCTTCTCGCCAACCTCTGCCTCCTTCCCATCTGCCTGACCTCTTGGACGGATTTCCCTTGGGTTCAGGTGATGGGTTTGGCGGCTATCGGCCTGTTGTCGACCCTACAGGTGCGTAGGGTTCGTTTGGCCTTTTTTTTTTATATGTCATCTTTTCCTAACTGCTTTTTGTTTTTTGCAGTGTCGGATTCCAATGAAGTGTATGTTCCACGATGGAACATCCGCCGAGGAACAACCCTTCGCACGCCTGTGGAGTGCGTGGAGTGGGCTCGTCACGCAGCTCCCAGTGGTGCGTTGAGGGAAGCCATGGCTAGCTACCAGGAGGGTAGGCTAACCAATGAGCTTCGGGTTCTCCTGGCCCGGATGCAGCCGCGCGTCGAGCTGCTTTGTCGTGAAAACGACAAGTTAAAAGCAGCTAGCATCCAAGAAGTAGCTCAGGCGCGGGCTGTCCAGGAGGAGAATAGGAGGCTTACCGCAGTGGCTGCGGAAAAGGAGAAGGCCTTCAAGGCCCTCGAGGTTGAAGTTCAGGCCCGGCTCGAGGCCCGTTCCAAGGCTGCCCAAGCTGTTAACGAACAGCTTCGGCTGGCTAAGGAAACTGCACGGAACGCAACCGAGAGGGCCACCAAGGCTGAAGCTGTTGCTGAGCCTCTACGCCTCGAGAATGAGGAACTTAAAGCCAAATTAGAGGCGCTCCAACAGGCTCATGATGCCTTGGCGATGGAAGACGCCAAGAAGCTCCAAGAGATCTTGGACCAGAGGGGCGTGCTTGACCACACTGAGCGGAAGCTAAAGGGCGTTGAAGAGGCTGCTGCAAAGGAAGTGTTGCTTGCCAACCCCAACAAAAGTGAAGCCGAACGCGCCCGTAACCAAGCTCAAGCCGCCCTCCAAGAGGCTCTGGTTGCCAAGGAATGGTTTCTTCGAGAAGCGTTGTCTCAGGTAAGTTTAACTTCATAATGTCTTTACTCTTTTCTTTGTAAATAGAAAAGGTTTTGATACTTGTATTTTTTCTTGTAGGTTGTGCATCGAGTCTTCACGGACACATCATACGACGATGCCATGAGCGCAGCCCTCAACGCTTCTCATGAGGATGGGGAAAAGGCCGGCTTCCTGCTTGGTCTAGGGTTCGTTGAGAAAGGCATCCCGCCTTCCAACTTCCCTTTGTACGATGTGGATACTGAAGCTGTTTATGACCAAGCAGTGAACCAGTATGCCGCCTTCCCGCATCCGGTGGTGGAGAAGGTGAACGAAGTTGCTGCTGCTGATGATGGGCTAGCTATCCTTAAAGCTTTCCTTGAACCGCCACGCTCTACTGATGGTGCGGGTCCAAGTGGAAGTGGTCCTGAAGCTTGATCCTGAAGATCCCTTTCCACCATTAGCGTAGATTTTTGTTTTTGTATAGCTTCTTTTGTATGCTGGTATGCACCCAGCAATCTTTGTAATGTTTGAATTTTGATGGAATAAAGATTGTGTTAATTCCTTGCCTTGTTTATTTTACGCATGTTTTGATTTGACTTAGCAATTTCTTTAGTACTTAAATAAGTTAACTTTTTAACGTGGCAAATTATAAGTTTATGTTTCGCTTCCTCTTTCATGATTGTGCGGGTATGACCGTCACTTACACTTAGTAGGATGGCTTAACTTTACTTATATCTGACCTGCGTGGAAGTTTTCCTCATCTTTTCCTTTGAAATTTTCTAAGTGTTTAGAATAAGTTAACCTTTGAACGTGGTAGATAATATGTTGAAGTTTTGCCTCCTCGTTCGTGATTGTGCGGGTAAGACCGTCACTTGCACTTAATAAGATGGCTAAACTTTGCCTACATCTGACCTGCGTGGAGGTTTTCCTTAAAACTTTTGAAATTTTTACCTTTTTGTGTTTATGCGGGTTTTGCCGCCTTCCACATGTAACGACTTACTTCTTCCCATATTTATGCGGTGAATACCGGCACATCAGTGTGGGAAGTTCATAAGTATAAAGGTAAGGCTATCAACACATTGTGAAAGGAGAATCATTTCCATTAGAAGTAGTTCTAGGCCTTTTCTTTACAAGTTTGGAATTGATCTACATGTAACATTTGCGTAATTGAGCTCCATTCCATGTTCTTGGGATGGGAGTGCCATCGAGCCTTTCGAGCCGGTACGCGCCCTTTCCCAGAACTTCTTTGATAATGTATGGCCCTTCCCAGACCGGGGCCAGTTTTCCTGGGCGTTGTTGGTTCGAAGCCTCGTTGTTACGCAGTATGTAGTCTCCTACATTGAAGTTGCAGAGTTTTACCTGCGTGTTGTAGTACTTTTGCATTTGTCGCTTGTAGTTCTCTTCACGCACTGCGGCTAAGTCTCTGCGTTCCTCGGTTAGCATAAGGTCTAACCGTCTTTCCGCATCATTGTCTTCTGGCTGAATCAAGACCCTTGGTGAGGGTAAACCAATTTCGACCGGGACCATGGCTTCAGTGCCATAAGTGAGACTGAACGGGGTTTCTCCCGTACTGGCCTTTTTCAGCGTTCTGTTTGCCCAAAGGACGTGCGGAAGCTCGTCCACCCAGCCGGATCTGTGTTCCAAGAGTCTTTTCTTTATGCCTTCGACGATGCTCTTATTTGCTCTTCTACCTCACCATTACCCTGCGGGTGGGCCACTGAGGTAAAAGTGTGGGTGATTTGAAGTTCTTCCAGCCACTTTTGTAGCTTCTTGTCAGCAAAGTTGGTGCCGTTATCGCTCACCAAATTCTGTGGAAGTCCAAAACGACAAATAATAAATTCCCAAATAAATTTTTTGATATGTTTCGCGGTTGTTTGGGCTAAGGGTTTTGCTTCTATCCACTTGGTGAAGTAGTCGATGGCTACCACTAGGAACTGAACATTTCCTGCTGCTGTAGGAAATGGGCCTGTCACATCGATGGCCCACTTCTGAAATGGCCATGAAGAGGTGACTGGAACAAGTTCATTCTTCGGGCGATGCGTGTTGGGTGCGTAGAGCTGACAAGACCTGCATTTTCTGATGTATGCCAGCGCATCCGTATGCATCCCCGGCCAAAAGTATCCCGCGTTGTTTAGCTTAGCTACAACAGCGCGTGGACCTGCGTGTACTCCACAGATGCCTTCGTGTACTTCCCTTAGGAGGTAGTCAGCATCTTGGTTGTCCGCACATCTTAAGAGTGGGCCAAGAAAGTTACGTCTGTAAAGGATGTCATCGATGAGTTGATAATTCAGTGCTTTACAGCGTAGTTTTCTTGCCTGTGTTTTTGACTCTGGTAGTGTACCTGCCGCAAGGTATTTTATTATTGGTGTCATCCACGTTTCTGTGCCGGTTTGGATGACACAAATTTCCTTGTGCGGGACCGAAGGTGCCTCGAGGAGTTCAATGCGGATGTCCTTTCCCAAGTGGGTGAAGGCTAATGATGCAAGCTTGCTTAACGCATCCGCAGATTTGTTTTCACTACGCTTGACGTGTATGACTTTGCAATTGTTAAAATCGCGCATAAGGGTTTTTGCTTGTGCGAGGTACAGAGCCATTGTGTCGTTCACGGCCGTGTACGTCCCGTTGATTTGATTGGCTACTAACATGGAATCCACGTGGGCTTCCAAGTGCCTCACTCCCATCTTACGCGCAATTCTCAGCCCGGCCAAGAATGCTTCATACTCGGCTTCGTTATTCGAACTTGGAAAATCCAGTCGAATAGCGTAAGTGTATTCTAGGCCTGCTGGGTTGGTTAGTTTCAGCCCTGCGCCTGAACCCTCGTTACTGGCTGCTCCATCAGTGTAGAGTCGCCAGACATCATTGATGTCCTGTGCTGGAGAGGGTTGAGCCTCTTCCTGGCACTCTTTTTCCCGCGATGCAGGCACTTCCGCAATAAAGTCGGCCAAAACCTGGCCTTTTATGGCTGGTATTGGCTTATACTTTATCGCGTATTCCCCCAACTCAATTGCCTATTTGGCTAGGCGTCCCGATAACTCGGGTTTGCGTAGAACGTTTGCAAGTTTGAAGTTGGAGAGAATGGTGATTGGGTGACCCTGGAAATATCGTCTTAACCTGCGTGAAGCGTGTATAAGTGCTAAGACTAATTTTTCGAGGGTAGAGTACCGGGTTTCTACGTCTGTTAGGATACGGCTGACATAATAGATTGGCATCTGGATGCCTTTCCGTTCAAGTAGCAGGACCGCCCCGGTTGCTCTATCTGTTGCGGAAAGGTATAGGATTAACCCCTCCCCCGCTTCTGGTGCTGTGAGCGTTGGGAGTTCGATCAAGCGTGACCGAATCTCCTGAAAAGCTGCTTCCGCTTCTGGTGTCCAGCGGAAGTGCGTTTTCTTTAAACAGTTTCTCAACGTTGACACGAAAGGAAACGACTTATCCGCGTGCTTTGCCAAAAAGCGATTAAGTGCGACTAGTCGTCCATTCAGTGTCTGAGCCTGTTTGATAGTAGTAGGTGATTCCATTTTGATAATGGCTGCGACCTTTTCAGGGTCGGTCTGAAGCCATCTTTAGTGACGATGACCCCCAAGAACTTCCCTTCTTCCATTCCAAAGGCACACTTGCTCGGGTTGAGCTTCATGTTTATCTTCCTGAGCGTGTTGAAAGTTTCTCCGATGTCTTTCAACATCGCTTCTGCGTCAGGGCTTTTGATGACCAAGTCATCCATGTAGACTTCCAAGTTCCTCCCAATTTGGGCATGAAACTGGTTGTCCATCAGGCGTTGGTATGTGGACCCGGCATTCTTAAGTCCAAATGGCATCATTTGATAACAAAATGTACCATCGGGCGTCCGAAAAGCGGTTTTGTCCTGATCATCAACGGCCATGTGGATTTGATGGTACCCCTTATACGCATCCAGGAAGCATTTAAGGCGAAACGGTGCTAACGAATCCACCTTAAGATCAATTTCGGGTAACGGATAACAATCTTTGGGGCATGCTTTGTTTAAGTCCTTGAAATCTATGCACATGCGCCATTGTTTGTTATTCTTCGGTACCATAACGGGATTTGCAACCCATGTTTGATATCTGCTAACGCGTACGATGCCTGCGTCAAGGAGTTCCTTGACTTGGGTTCTACACGCGTTAGTTTGTTTTGGCCCCATTACTCTGCGCTTTTGTACGACTGGCATAACAGCCGGATCGCACTTGAGCTTATGCTCTGCCTTACTTCGGGGTACACCAGTCATGTCAGCTGGTGTCCACGCGAAGATGTCAGCGTTTTTCTGTAGTAAGCGTTTGAGTAAGGTGCGGGTGGGATCAACAACTGTTGGGCCAATGGTAACGGCCTGGTCAGGGTATTTGCCGTTGAAGGCCCATCTTTCCGGTTCGGTGATGGTTGGTTTAGCCATCTTTGGTTTGGGTTTAGATGAGACAGATGCGATGCATACCTGGGGAATGCCGGTGATCATCGCTACACCCTCAGCTGTTGGCCATCCCATCATGCCGTGGACTGAAGATACCACGGCGTTGAATCTTGCCATCCCGTCTCTTCCGAAGAGAATGTCGTATGTGTGGTGTGGCTTCCTCATCACGACAAAATCCACGTCTTCTGTGCGTGAGTGATTCCCGTCCGTAAGAGTGACGGGGAAAGATAGGATACCCAGGGGGGTGTTTGTGCTGCCGTCGAACCCTTCCATCGAGGCGTAGATCGTTTCCAGGCGTTCCTTGTCTTCGTCATCTAGCTTGTCGAAGAACTGCCTGTACATCACCGTTGACGAGGCGCCGTTGTCAGCAAGAGTGCGAGAAGTGATGTAGTGCCCCAGCTGGCTTTTGATGACGATAGGGCCTTCTTTGCTGGGTCCTCCTGGCACTCGCGGGAAGCGTACCTCAGCTTCCTTCCACGCGCATGGTTCTGTCGCTCGCCTTTTTCTTCCTCTGATGTTGCCATGAACCATGTTGATGCTGATGTCAACGGGCTTTCGTTCGTTGCCTCTGTACCGGTTATCATTCCTTCCTCCCTTCTTGATTGATGCCACAAGGTGTGCAAGTCGTCCATCCTTGACGAATGTTTCAACAATATCCTTCAAGGATGTACACTCCTCCGTACTATGACCTTTTGTCCCGTGGAAGTCACAGGATTTGCTTTGATCCGCATTAGGTCGCTGCCGGATCATTGGAGCTTTTGGCCATGGTAGTTTTTCGGTGGCAAATATCTCCGTGACGCTTTTGGTGAGTGGCGTCCACCGGTGTTTTCCGCTTGAAGGGTGTGTGTTATCCCTTCCGCCAGCAAGAGGGCGAGAGCTGGATGAGGTGTCAAAGTTTACCCTTGACTGCCAAATACCTAGCTTCCTCTTTTTGTTCTGCCGGGCGATCCGAACATTGTTTTCTCTAGTCCTTTGCGTGTAGAGGTGTGTACTCTGGGTAAGATCCCTTCCCAGTTGCTTCTCCGTCTCGGCAAAGCGCTTGGCCGCCGTCATGATGGCATCCCATGTGGATGGCATGCCGTCCTTACCCGTCAATGTGCGGATAAGCTCTGGGTATTCGGCGCCCTGGATGAATGCGGCGCGAACAAGATCTTCACTTATGTTGCCCAGACTCAGCTTTTTGGAGTTGAAGCGAGTGATGAAGTCTAGTAAAGATTCATCCTCCTCTCTAACGCAGTTGAGGATCGTCCACTGTTCTTCAGTATATTTCCTCTGTTGGCTAAAGTGTTGGCTGAACTTATTCTGAAAGTCCGCCCAATCATAGATGTGGTGGACCGGTAAACGATCGAACCATGCCCTGGCCGCTCCAACCAGAGTCATCTGGAACATATAACACCACGTGGGTTCCGTCCAGTTACTGACGGTTGCCCCCGCAATGAATCTGTTCAAGTGGTCGTCTGGGTCGGATAGACCATCATAAGTGCCGATGTTGGACATTTGTTTGGCACTTCTCGGGGCGATTGCTTCCGCAATGTCCCTTGCAAACTTGGACTTTCCTGCATTTGCAGCAGTTGGTCTAAAGGTTTTGGAGAAGTCACGTGGGTTTCTCCCCGCGTTCGTTGGTTTAAAGGTTTCTCCAAAATTCCTTGTCGGTTGGAAGTCCGTTTCCTTACGCTTCCCTTTTGCCTTATGGCGAGGGTTTGCGTCGGTATCGGATTCTTCCCGCTCATCGTCCGAGTACTCGCACTCACTGTTCATGTTGAGATGTTGGCGAGTACTGCCGAATTCGTCAGCCTGTTGAAGTGAACGCAAGCGTTCGTCCAACTCAGCTTGGAACTCTTTCTGCCGTGCTTCGGCCCACGCCTTAACTTGATCGAGTGTTTGGCGAGGGACCCTCGTCCGTTTCTCCAACTAGGCATCAGTGAACCCCAGTGAAATATTGTTTACTGCACTTGTCCCGGCTTGGGTAACCGGGGTAGTGTTCGTAAAATTTGTATAACCGCCGGTGTTCCCCCCAGTTGCTGGGGTTGTGGTTACCGGGGTTTCTTGGTCACCTACTGGCTTTGGGACCGGAGTAACGTTAACCATTTCTTCAGAAATTTTGAAAAAACTAAGAATTAGTTCTAGCTTTTATGCACGGATGGCGCCAATAAAGAAACACTAATCGACCCTGGGCAGATTATGGATAATCTGGGGGTTAAGTAATGTTTCCCACGAGGATGAGGTCCAGCAAAGAAAGTTGTTCTTCAGGTGACCTGCAAAACAGACACCGTAAGTTTGTCACTGAGAAGGGGGGGGTTCCTCCTTGTGACCACCCTCCGGCGTGAGAATCAGACTAGATTGCTCTGAATATAAGTGTATATTAAGAGATTGCTAGAGAAGATAAGATAATGAGATATCAGATGATGTCCTTACCATTCCAAGGTGTTGGAGTATTTATAGCCGAGGGTAGGTTTCCAAGAAGGTACAGCCGGCTGAATAGTATTCGTGTTCTACCAACAGTGGGCTACGCACAAGCCATGCTGGTTGGTGGATAGGCTGCGGCCGATAGTGACAAGGTCGGCTGTATACTGTTCCTTTACCGCCGGCTATGCACTGTTCCACCAACTGTAGGCTACGCACGTCCCATAGTAAGGGTTGGTGAGTAGGCAGCGGCTAATAGTGACAAACAGTATTAGAGGGTGCTCCTCCTCGTACTGTTGTCGGTGAGCTGTCACCCTGTGATTGGTTCATGGGCTGTTTTGGTCAGATCGTCTGTTTTGCCCATACCTTGGCAGGTATAGTACAAAAGATCTTCCAAAAGCATGCGGACTGGCTCATTTGGGCGGGAGTATTCCCGCCTTGCTCATTCCTTCATGTGACATTACTGAAGTAGCAAGAGTTAGTGCCTTGTTCGTGTAGCCTTGCTATCAGTGCGGGTAGCCTTCCCTGATGGCTTATATCCGCAACTGCGGGAACAAGCGGGGTACTTCACCATTGGGAGGCTTTCCCTGCGGGTACAGCTGGCGTACTGCGCGTAAGGTCTTCTCTGAGCATGGTGGGTCCTGCGGAAGCAGTTGGTCGTTGCGCAGACGTCCCTCTTCAAGGTGAGTCTTGATGGTCCAACTGGGCTCTGCTGGGACCTACCTCTTCAACTCCAAATGTGAGCCACATTTTAACTTTTTTGATCAACTTGAATCCTCAATGTAACACTTTAAAGCCCGAATCAAAATCGATTATGTAGTCAGTTATATGAAACAAGTAGTTTGTAATTTTGCTTTCTTACTAGGTTTAATTGCTTTCTTACTAAGTTTAACTATATAAAACAAAGAGAGTAAAAAAGTTGCTCTGTTGGCTTACTTCCATTTTCATAATATTCTTTCTCAAACTAGCAGCATAACATGTACCTAGAGAATGTATCAAGTGCCAAAACAATTTATAATCAGTTATAATGGCCTGACGTCGATGATGCCTCCGAATTTTCTTCTTCTATGATTATTGATTAATTGCGGCTTATTGTTTTAATGAATGTCTATAACAAATTTGTTAACTTTTTTTTAAATAATGTTAGAAGCGTTTTAATTACAAAGTATCTGTTAACGCCTCTATTAAAAATTGGGAATGTATTAATTTTATTGCCATAGGGTACTAATAAGTGTCTTCTTTTTCTTTGATGTTAAGTGTTTATGTTCTGTTGTAAATGTTTAGTGTGTGAGGATCCTGGTTGCACTATGACTTCTTTAGCAAGGTATATTTTATTTAAAGTTCATCTCCTTTATGTTTAGGTGTTTTATTGTGACATATGTTGGTCTTTCGCTATTACAAATAACCTTAAGACATAACTTTGGCGGTTAACATAGCTAAATCCCCACAATCACTAGCCCAGCAACTCCAAACACAAAAAACGACATCACTTAAAATGCCACGGGATGACTCCTCAGGTATCAAACCACCTACTACAACACTTACATCATTTACGTTTGGAAAACCTATACTGAGCAGACACCCAACCGTTGAAGAAAAACTCTGTAACAAACTAACAACTGCAAAACAAGGGGCGCAAACACTCTTTTTGGACATCAGCAAAGCCATAATCAAAACTGCATAAAAGGGCATTACAACTGTTTTTGTAACGGTGCTACCTATACATGTGGCATCTCAAACACGCGCTTCAACATACGGTACACGATGAAACGAATAAGGAACTATAATCGCTTGCCACCATATTTAAAGGAATCAATCTTGAATTCTTTTCAAGAAAGACATGGAAATCATTTAACGCACATTAACTCCAAATTAGTAAACGAATAAATATTATGTTGAAGTTTCACTAAACCCTTCAACTTATGTAATTATGTTGTTTCTTTTTTATGTTTTTGCGAAAGATTATTTGTAGGTTGAGATTGTGATGGGGCTTTAGAAAGGGGAAAGTGCCCAAAGCATAGCCACTATTAAACATGCAGCTGATCTTACGAAGAACTTATTATAATTTGCTGATGATAAAAATGCTTCCGAACACAAATAGTACTTGATTGTCAGATAATCTTGATACAACATGATATTTTGTATAGTTACAAATGCGTATGTGGGAATGCTAACTTATGATCTCTTTTTATCGTGCTCTTTCAATTGTGTATGTTCAATTGTTCATTCTGAATTGGTAAATTACTTCTATTATTATTATTATTATTATCTATCTAATTACTAAATAACCCTTCCAATCGAACTGTCATCAGCTAGTCAACTAACGGCAGGAGACATAGTACGCCCGTCAGAAAACCACGATGACACAAATCACTCAATTAAAGAATGGGATCTGTATAGTACCCTGCTCATAAAACACATGGACACATATCATAATTTTCTGTTGGAACTTGGAAGACCTCATGGACGACAGACTTAAAATGACATGCAAAAAGTAAGATTGGCCCATACTTTATCTCTAACAGGCAACGGCAGTTGTATTATATCTCCGTCCTCTCTCAGCACGTGCTTCAGTTCAATATGTTAGTACATATCATTTTCATTATGTATCGTGTATTAAATAAAAGGACTTTAGCTCATAATAATAATAATAATAATAATAATAATAATAATAATAATAATAATAATAGGCCTTTAGATTATATAAAACTATAACAAGGTTTGAAAAATCATGTTATATTTTTATAGTGGGAGATTAATTATATGTTACTAGTTTTACTAAATAAATCAATAAAACATCATCATCGTACTCAGTATATTCCACTAGTAGCAAAGCTATGGTAGGTTCTGAGAAGGGTAAGATGTAGACAACCTTACTCTACCCCATGAGGATAGAGAGGCTACTTCCGGTGAGACCCCCGGCTTGATAGTAGTTTTGCATCAAGCTTTGGACATAAGGCACATAGCACTCAATCATCGGGTTACCGGCTGATTAGTGCATTTACCCTTGTCTTTTGGCTATTAACGCCACCACATGATGCATGAATAACCTTCCGCCACTTTTAACGTTATTTTCACGAGATTAGTAAATAACGTCAAAATTAGTGTTGTTTCACTTTTATCCACCCGAGAGTTCACACATATATACGTTATATGCGCGTACCGCAAGCATGGTGTCCATAAAATATAAACTATACATCGTAAAGTAATAACATGTCAATTTTACATGCTTGTGTAGAGTTTGACACAAACTAAAATGTGGATATGAATTGGACATGATACGAACTCTAAGATCGTGTTGTATACATACACTCGAACACAACACATGTGTTCACCAGTTGGCAACAACATGACAATATGAAATGGTTGACCAACTTCATTTTATTTTTTTTATACTAATAATCTAAAGTTATAAAATTTCAATTAAAAAACAAATGCAAAGAGTTGTGTCTAAACTACAAACCTTGATAACTATTTCGTTTTTAACTTATAAAGTATTGCATAAAAGTCCCAACAATATTCATTAAACACATTTTAGAGGGAAAAAAATATGTAAATATGTTTATAAATCAACCCGCGAGATTGATGTTTCCGGGCTTGGCCTGATACGAACCCCGATTGATGTTTATGTATCAACCCCCGGTATATGTTTCCGCGAGATTGATGTTTCGTGTTATATTTATGGTCGTTTTAGAAATTACACCATCACAATGATTTGGTAGTGTATATAGTAAATATATAATGGCTAATTGAATTCAACCCGCACGCTACGACAGGAACGCGGTAGAAACTCAGTTGGTATCAATATGGGTTGTTAAGATACCTGCACTCGTTATAGAATCACTTGTTATCGAAATTTAGCAACCAAAAGAGAAAACAAAAAAAAATCATAATACGTCAAAAAGAATACCGATGCATGTTTAATTTGTTGGTTTTTTTTATATAAAGGAAAAATATATCATTTTTTTAAAATTACTTAAATAAACTTAAGTTAAAACAATAAAAAGAACACAAACAAAAAACTTTAAATTTCGGAAGAACCTTCGATCCGCAAGACTCAATCTTGCCCCCCTCTAGAACAGGACGCACACTCAAACCACCGGGCTAAACGCCACTTTTGTTAAAAAAGTGAATTTCTATATATGAGTATGTATTGATATTGACGGGTATCATCCATACCGACCACCAGTTTTAATATATCTATATTATATTGTAATGAACAATACAATGTTATATAAATCTTAATTAACACGACTAAAATTTAATACATATGGTTAATAGTTTAATAGCTAGTTTTTGATCGGCTAGTTTCTTGCTAGTCGATATGTTATATGATATCTTAGGTTTAAGGGGCAAATTTGTCTTTTAGACACAATAACTTTTGTGGTTATATAAAAAATAATTAAAATTTTGCTTCTTCATTTTTACTTGAATTTTAGTTATTTAAATATTACTTATATTGTATGCTTGTCTCCTGTATCTTTATTCATATATTTTTTTAGTTTCATTTTTATACCAACTTCCCTTCCTATTTTTAATCGGTAATAACTTTTTTATACATTAGAATTTTATTTAAAGTTACATCACAAAAAAATAACATTTTATTTTAAATAATTTAAGTATGATATTTCTATATATTTTTAATTAAAAAATTGTAACGTAATTATTAACATGCACCACTCTAATATTATAATATATCTCTAATATACTTTATTCTTTTATTGAAGAAAAAAAAAGACTTTATTCAGGGGCTTTGATTTTGTAAAAATAAATAGCGGCTATATTTTGTTGTGACACGTAATTTAATTCACACATTTTGTGCATTAGATTTAGAAAAATGATGCACAAAAATCATACATAAAAACTGTAAAATAATTAAATAAGTTTTTTTCTTTCTATCTTTCTTTCTCGTATTTGTTAACCACGTTTTTTAATGAAAATATATTAAATAAGTAATTACATGTGAGCGTGATGCACTTAATTTAGACTTTTAAATTAAATAAAGATAATAAAAGTATATAATTGTAGATAGATGTTTATCACCTTAACTAGGGTTGGACCCGTAATTTTACAACGAGGGTGGAAAAAAAGGCTCCGGAAGATTGATTCTATCAAGATATTCATTTTAACTAAGATATTAAAGAGTTGAATAACAATTTGTTTTAAATTATTTAAGGTTGATTCTAATATCGTGATTGGAATTAAAAGATACAAAAAAATTGCCTTAACATAACTTTTATTTTACAAAAACAGTTGTATTAGACCTAATATAACGTTGCATTATCTAACAAAAAAAGTTGCGTTAGGTGTAATGCAACTTCATCTAATACAACTGTTTTTATAAAATCAGTGTTGTATTATGTCAAAGTTTTTAGTAATTTAATAATAGAGTTAGTGAGAATATGAATTGCCATTCAAAAAAAATGTACCATGTGTTTTTATTGTAAAAGAATGTTCAAATGCATTAATTTAGCAGAAAAGGTTTATCCTCTTATGCTGATTTTTTTATACAGTTATTTTTAACATGTTAACATGCCTAAGGGTCGACATGTTAACATGCCTAATGGTTTTTCTTTTAATTTATTTTTTAATAATTACGATTGTTAAAAGTCGTTATTATCTCATCTAAAATTTCAAACAATTTTTCGACGGTATACGGATACGGAAAGTTTTCAAACGCGATGGTGCGTTTCATCATTTGCCAAGACACCGGATCGACCCAATGAGCGGTGACTCAAAGGTAGGATTCCGGTAATCCATGTGGTGCCGACCAAACATCACTAGTTAAATTCACAATCGTTTGTAAAGTTTGAAAAAACTCAATTAAACCTTTTTTTGCACATTCCCACATTTTTAGACAATGACGTCTAAGGGTAGTACGACTTACATGGGTGTAGCGCGGTTGAAGAGTTTCTCAAATCATGGCCGTCAATTCGGGGTTGTCAAAGTGGTTAAACGACAAACCTTGTTGAATCACGAACTTCGTCATTCTATCATGAACCGTTTTCATGTTGTAACGAAAGACGGTACCATCTCGACACAATTCGACTTTGTCCGATGCAGGATATTCTTTCAAGGCCTTGCAAAATTTCTTTTTGATGTGATTTTTTTAAGTAGAATTAGAATCTTGCTTTAAGTAAGTGCCATAAAACTTGCAACGAGCCGTAAGTCACCATTGATCAACTCAACCAAATCCCAATTCCGTCATACGTCTTCGGTGTTGTTATTCAGGACAACCCGCACAACTTCGGGGTCATCTTCAACATGAACCGGGTAATTAAAAACGGATGTAGAAGCTTTCTTGTTGGCCTTGTTGGTGCTTGCCATTGTAACAATAACAAGTGGTGGAAGTGAACATAATGGAGGTGTAGGTAAGTCAGGATTGTAATACGAGTGTAAATCGAGAAGTTTTTTTAGTGTTTTTGAGTTTGGTGGTAAAAAAATGGCAAGAAATCATCTTATATAGATTCTGGAACTCAAAAACCGGCTCCAAAGGCTATATTACCGTTGGAACCGGTTCCACCAGATCTATTTGAACAACAACTCCTTTAATGTAAAATACCCGGCGGAACCGGTTATTTCGGGTACGTAGGAACCGGAACCGGGTAAGAACCGTTTTTGAGAAAAAAAATGGGATAACCGGGTAGGGTTTTCTGGTATAAAAATATCCAGCCCGGGTATTAGGTCCAGCGGGTACAAACTGAAACCGGTTCTGAGTCGGTTTTACCGAGTGAGGTCCGGAACCGATTCTTTTATACACGTCTACTCGTACCCATTAATCTGTAAATGTAAATGTTGATACCCAACAAGATTGCACATGAAAAATGTAAGTCAACTCATTTGGTATGTATATCTTTTTCTTAATTTAAATTTTGTCTTTTATATAAAATCAAACAAATAAAACAAAACAAATGCTACAAAAATTATAATATCAGTGGTAGACACTACAAGTTCAGAAAAATCTATGGTCCGGAATCGGGGTCCGACAACGTTACAACAACAATAATCCGCACGTGATAACGGCTGTCGTGTCATGCTTCCGGCGGCCGTAATATAATAAATCCAAAAAGTATTATAATTATAATTTTAGGACGGAAAAATATTATTTTAAATTTTCTAAGTGACTAAAAATTGTCATTTTCAACAAACACAAAAGCCTATATATATGGCCATGCCCCCCCTAAGGTTCTTCCATCGGTCCTGTACTCCACTACTTACTCATTTCTCCTGAAGGTAAGCCACCATCATTTCTCAATCATCATCATATCATTTGTTATTACTATTATTTTTAATTATATCACTACTTTTTACTATCCATATAATAGTAAAACAAATAAAACAAATTTATTTGATTGTATATACTTTTTTGTAATTTGTACCAAAAATATGGTTTTAAAGTCAGGTTTTACTGGGAGCAGTTTTTCTATATCGTGAGATTGAGAAAATATTTGCTCTCATTTCATCTTCCCTAACCTACTTTATAAGTAAGATTTACTAGGTTTGTTTATTTAAATTTACATTTTTACAACAAATGGTAATTATGGTGGAGTCCATCTATCATTTATGTCCCTCAAGCATTAAGTTTCATGAGTTTTCATGTAACGAGTTTCTTACTATTAAAAACCGAAAATAATTGATCTTTAAACGCACTAATAATGCATAATATCTTGTCATTAGTGTCCATGTCAAGACTATTTAATTAGAATGTGGCATCAAGAAAAGTGTATCTTTTGTTCAATTCCATGGTTCTTTTTATAGCTGTTTATTTATTTATCATAGTTTGCATGACAATTTGCATTTGAACAGCTTGCAGCCAATTGATCATTGTAGAATCAAGAAGATGGAAAACAAGTTTGATTCACAATCAGTGATAGAAGAATTCGAGTCTTTAACCAAAAATGCAAAAACGGTTCAAATTGAAACGTTAAAGAAAATCTTGAAAGATAATTGTGAAGCAGAATACTTGAAAAAATGGAATCTTGATGGTAGATTTGATCCTCAAACTTATACTTCTTGTGTTCCTGTTGTTACCCACAAAGATCTTGACCCTTATATTCAAAAAATTGCTGATGGTGCTTCTCACCCCGTGCTCACCGGAAAACCGATCACCACCATCACTCTAAGGTAATTAGAATTTCTCATTAACCGAAGATTCTATCCGGGGTTTGTTTGGTGATTTATTGATTCTTTGTTGATGTTTGTAGCTCTGGAACTACTCAAGGAAAGCCCAAATTTGTACCGTTCAATGATGAATTGACTGAAAACACAATGCAGATTTACCGCACTTCTTTTGCTTTCAGAAACAGGTATTTTGATGGAGAAAACAGTTTTTGTTTATTTAAATGATTTACGGGTCGTAAATGGGTCTGAGGCAGTAATCGTGTCGATTGAATAAATTAACCCGTACACCACCCATATACTTATTTGTGTCAAAAACATCAACTCAGTAACCATTTATTTTAACAAAATGTGTGTGGAGGGGGGGTTGTTATAAATTATTAAATGGGTTGGGCGAGTTTACCTTATATAACTATATTCTTAAATTTTAGTTTTAAAAAGGTTGACGAGTTTACCTTATAAAATTATTTTTTTGTTTTTGTTCTAAATTTAAACGGGTTGACAAGTTTACCCTATGAAAAAATATTTTTTGTTCTAGCTTTAAACGAGTTAACAAGTTTACCTTTATAAAAATATATTTTATTCTAAATTCAAACGGGCTAACGAGTTCACTTTATAAAAATATATAAGTGAAAGGGTCTGACATAGTTAAGTAAACTACCTAAACATGTTAGTTTCTTATTGAACTAAACATAAGTGACAAGCCAAATTCTTGTTATCTCACTATTCAAGTCATTTTAGGAATTGTGACCCCTAAATTACGATATGAGTTGGGTACGAAATTTACAAACTAATTAGACCTTTTCTGTTAATTATGTTAGGGAATTTCCTATTGGAAATGGAAAAGCTTTGAGTTTCATCTTTGGGAGTAAGCAGTTCACAACCAAAGGCGGTCTACTTGCGGGAACTGCGACCACAAACGTATACCGAAGCACGCAATTTAAGAAAACGATGCGGGCAATGCAAACCTCGTGTTGTAGCCCAGATGAAGTTATTTTCGCACCTGATTACCATCAGTCTTTATATTGTCATCTCTTATGTGGACTCATTTTCCGTGATGAAATCCAAGTCATATCGTCCACATTCGCCCATAGCATCGTTCACTCGTTTAGGACCTTTGAGCTACTTTGGTCGGAACTTTGTTCCGACATCAGAACTGGTGTTCTGTCAGCCAGGATCACGGTTCAGTCAATCAGAAATGCCATGGCGGCAGTTCTAACACCGAACCCTGATTTGGCTAACGAAATTCAAAATATGTGTTTGGGTTTAAATGATTGGAACGGGTTGATCCCAGAAATATTTCCCAATTGTAAGTACATTTACGCGATCATGACTGGGTCAATGGAGCCGTATTTGAAAAAGCTACGAGTTTATGCTGGCGGGGTACGGTTGTTGAGTGCGGATTACGGGTCGTCGGAGGGGTGGATCGGAGCAAATGTAAATCCAGATATGCCTCCGGAGAAGACATCTTTCACCGTGCTTCCTAACATTGGTTATTTTGAATTTTTACTGTTGAGAGAGATCGATGAGTCTGATTCAGTTGAGCCCAAACCAATTGGATTAACCGACGTTGAGCTCGGAGAAGAATACGAGGTTGTGGTCACTAATTTTGCAGGTTTGTATCGTTATCGGCTAGGAGATGTGGTTAAGGTTATCGGGTTCCATAACGCCACCCCCAAACTGCAGTTTGTTTGTAGAAGAAACTTGATGCTAAATATCAACCTAGATAAAAACACTGAAAAAGATTTACAATTATCGGTTGAAACAGCTGCAAAACTTTTAGCCGATGAGAAACTCGAAGTCGTTGACTTCACGAGCCTTGTTGACCTAACCACCGATCCAGGCCACTATGTGATCTTTTGGGAAGTGAGTGGGGACGCAAGTGACTTTGTTTTGAAAGAGTGTTGTAATTGTTTGGACAAGTCGTTTGTTGATGCGGGCTACGTGAGCTCGCGAAAAGTCAATGCGATTGGGCCTCTAGAACTCCGGGTTCTGAGGAGAGGCACATTTCAAAAGATTATAAATCATTATGTCGGGCAAGGATCCGCACTAAACCAATTCAAGACACCGCGTTGTGTAGGCCCAAGTAACCGGAAAGTGTTGCAAATCCTTTGCAACAATGTTGACAAGAGTTATGTCAGTAATGCTTTCGGTTAAGATAATTTGTCGTGTTCATGGTATGGTTTGATTTTCATGAGGACTTGAAATAATGTATTTGAATCGTCTATAAATTTGTCTTTAAGAGGGTGTCTGGGTGAGCTTTTCAAACTTGTTTATTTGCTTATTTGATTTTTGAAAAGCAAAAGATGTTTGGCAAAAATGTTTTTGCTTTTGAAAAATCAAATAAGCAAAATTTAAAAGTTCACCCAAATATCCCCTAAGTATCGTTTATGGTTACTTTTCGTTTTTATATGAATATAAAATGTATCTTTTGCTTATACTTACCTATTATCTCACTTTTATATGAATATAAAATGTATCTTTTATATATTTCATGTTTATGTAGACAATATATTGTACCCTTTATGAACATGATGTAATTTACAGATTAGATTAGATGTGGACATAGAACCCGAACCCATTAGAACCGGTGCCCCCTCCAACTGGTCAAAACCCGATAAAAACAAGCAAAATCCGGTTAAAACCCCGATCATATCCAAAATCAGTTCCCAACCTACCTGGCTATTGACTTTTGTTGACCAAACCCATAACATGTTCCTTAAAAACCAGGATTTCCCACCTCTAGATTAGATCGATGAAAATAATAATACGTGTTTCTAAAACTGCATTGCTTGCAAAAAAAAAATAACGTATTATAATACAGAGTGCATCTATTTATTTTGACCCGCAATTAAAAGTCAAATCAAATCAAACCCTAGCTAACAACGGTTCTCAACCCGCACAAGGGCATTTTGGTCAAGTCACCATAAAACATCAAACTTACAACTCAAAAGGACATATTGGTCAAATCACCCATCTTCAAGTCCTTTACAGCCAAGCCCGAAAGACTATCGATCATTGCAGGGATATCTTCTTGCAAACCCGCAGCCAATGCCTGTAAATGAAAGAGTTAGATCAAATACACCATTAACCGAAACGGTTACCTTCTTATAGGATATATGGTGATGAATTACCATTTTGTCATTGTCTTTTTTACTCTTAATAACCTCCAAAGGCCATTCACTAACCAGCTTCTCGAGCTCTGCCATTATATCCGGCCTTTTCGCCTCCGGTAATGTCTGTCATCAAGTAATAACATGTAAAAAAACTATTATTTTGTATTCTTTTAGATCATTTTATTTAAAAAAAATATATGGGACCCACACAATGAAAGCTGAATAGTACCTGAGTGACTACTTGAATTACTGCAGCCGCGTCTTTAGGTTTGCGTTCAAGAAGAAGCCCCTGCAAAAAGTTAGCCGATTAGTCAAGCACAGCACGCAAAACAAAACATATTACATGACGGTAACAAGATTCGAAAGGTTAATACCTTGGCGCATGAAAACCCGCTTCCGATTGTGTGTGTTTTCATCAATCCCAACCTCAAATTCTCAATCTTCCATAAACTATCAATATTTCCTGTAAAAAGATATCAACGAGTGTAAAGTGACCAAAACATAACAAATCTAATAATATTGCAAATAACAATAATAATCAACTAATAACAATAAGGGATGTAAATGGGGACCTATTTTGGCAGCGTATGTCATCCAAGTATCAAACGAAGTTCGTCTCAATTTTACTCCTGACTTGACAAACCTTTTTGCATACTTACACAGCAACTCCCAGCTATTGGTGTTGTAGCAAATGCTGCATGAATAATAATATAATATGAGATGATTTTACATGTCACATTATATAAAATACAAATGTAGTTAATTAACATACCTAAATACAATATCCGCGGGTACCAGGTTGCACGGCCACATCATTTGTTTTCAAGAGTTTCAATACATCCACCATGAGATTAACATCATTGTGTTGCTTAGCATAGAGCTACAATAACATGACATCAAATCTTTAAAATGGCATATGAAACTAAAAAAGGAAATTTTGAAAGAATACAATACCAGTATATTGTGAGCAGATGCAACACTAGGAGTCAATCCATACACATTGCGTTTCCAAAGTGTCTTCTTTCCTGTCACGGACAAGTATAATGATTCAGGTCCTATTGGCATGCCAACTAAACGTTTTTACTTTGCAAGTGTCGTATAAGGTTTAAGGGGTTTTAAGAAATAAATATATGATTTTAAGTTTCGTTTATTTGACCCAGAACAAAATAAAGATAGGCTCACAAAAACAGGACTAGACTAGCGCTGTAACTAAGCTAAGCTGAGCAGATTGGCTTGTTTATCTTAACGAGCTGATGTGGAGTTCGAGCTCGGCTCGTATCCAAACAGTTGTTTATCTTAACGAAATGAAATGCTGAGCTCGAGCCCGGCTCGTAAAAAGCTCAAATCAACTAATGGCTCGTCAAGCAGGTCATTTATTGAAAAATAATAATTTTATATATTTACACATACTGATATATATAAAGAAAAAAGTGTTATTTACAACATACACATTATTCATAATTAGTAGCGTTATAAGTTATATATATTAAAACTTGAGCTTTAATTTAAACGAACCGAACGAGCGAGCCAACAAGCCAAACTCACCTTGGCTTGGGCTCTGGTCGTTTACAAACCAAGCCAGCTTTGCTCGTTTAAACCTAGCTGATTTCGAGTTAGTCTCGAACCGCAAGCTTTATGAACAGCCCTAAACGAGACCCACGATCACTTATTCATTTTCCTCGCATCATAAGAGTGGGACCCCCAAAAATGAAAATGCCATTTTAAATATTAAAAGTGGGACCCGCAAACAAAAAATGGCACTTTGAATATCTAGTTGTTGATATGCTATATATCATACCAAGGTCAATAGCCTCTGCTCGTACACACGCCTTAGACACTTCCCGACAAAGATGATCATTAAAATTTTCATAAATTCGAAGATTCGATAGCCTCTGCAATTAAAACACATTTGGCACAATTAAATCACTTCAACCATAAAACAAAAACATATGGTTATATGATAAACAATGAAGATTTAAGCTTCCAATAACTAACAAATTTTCGAAGATTCTCCAAGGCATTATACAAAAGTTTTATGTCTTCACGGTTTTGACATTTTTCTATAAGACTCCACAGCAAAGTATTAGGAGGTGCGGTTCTTTGTTCTGTCACAGATTTGATCAATTTATCATGCAGTTCCTTAGCAGCCTCTGCAATTAAATACATATAAGCCGCTCTAAACAATGATGCAAGTTTGTTAAACTCTTCAAGAATAAATTTAATAATGCATACCTGTGGGACCTACTGCTTCCGTGGCAGCTTCTGTAGAGTATAATGCCTTTGACAGCATAATTGAGCATGTTGGATGTTGAATTTTATGTTCTTGATTATTGAAAGCACTGTGAGGTGAAGCTGCACTCGATCCAAACTTTAGGGAAGTATGATAAGAACATGGAAATAAGTTTTTAACCAACTTCAACCATGAGTTCTGCCTTGACACCTATAAAAGAAACAAAATGTGAGACGGATATTACTGGATAATCACAATGAGACATGAAACTAGAAGCGGAAAAAAAAATGAAACATTATGTTAAAAAGGTCACTTAACTGCAGAAATGTCTGGTAACAAACACTATACAACATCTTTTTCCAATGGTTGTGTGCAGTGATTGTTAATGGTGGGAAACATTCGATAACAGAGTAACAGACTCGAACATGTTACTACTTGCAGCCTAACAATAAGTCCAACATGCAACTTTCATTCGCACCAAAATAAAAAGAGTGCAAAAACTTTCTTGAAAGATTGGATAACGCGTCATTGTCAATTTTGAAACATTTTCTTCAAATACATAAAAAAGCTCCTTTTTGAGGACTACTCAACTGAAGTACAAGCATAGTTATCAAATCAATAACACTAATTAAAATGCCCTAAAAATGTATGATAAACCTTTCTTAAACCCTAATATCTTCTATTCGAGGCAGATTTCCCAATCCCAGTCAAGTAGTCAACCGTAAGCAGGGTGTCAGCGTGTGTATGGCTGCGTTTCGGTTAGTGTTTTAACTCAAAAAGTTCATAATCCAGGTCAATTATGAAATCGAGAAGCATCTAATCATACACCCAAATTCCAGCCCTTGTTTCATAATAATTAACAGAACCATGAAATAAGTCTTCTTCCGTCGATAAACAGCTTCATACTTCACACCAAACCAATCAATAACCCTAATGAAATCCAAGTTCTATTCCTATTAATTGAGATCGCCTAAGCATGTAAGATAAACCATTCTTAAACCCTAAAACATCCCAATCTAAGTCAGATAATTAAACATTTTAACCCGAATGAAACCCCAATTAGTTATAAACCAAATGGGTAACTAACTAAAAACAATATTAACAACAAAAATGGGAACAAAATGAACCAAATCATACTGTAAATCACACGGAAATAAATAGATAAACATTTGATAGATTTATGGAGAGTGAAGAAACCTCTACGAGAAGGCGCCTTGAACCCATTTCGTTTCGCCGGAATCTTAATTGAATATCGCCACCGGATTCTGCAAAAGTGATCGATCAGTGGAAAAGACGACGGCCGGTATTCATTGCGATGATTGTTTAAAACCTATTTGGGCTTTTTTGTTTCAAGCCCAAGTGTTTTTTATTTGGTGTCATTCTCTATATGAAATTAGAGGTGCACAAATTCGGTTTTTCAAATAACCAGGTTCGGGTATGAAACCGGTTCGGATTTTCGATTATTTTCAGGTACAAATCGGGTCCGGGTTCGGGGTTTTATGGCACCTCTATTTGAAATAGTTCATTTTTAATGGAACCCAACTCGACCAACTATGAATATAACCTTCTTGGTTTCGCCCTTTTTTTCTAATTTTTGGTTGATCAATTGTCTCAACGGAGAAGCGGTGAACTACCCGAGTCTTTGGCCAACCGAAGCTATTTATCATTTGTCACTATACACAGATATGTAGTTGAGAACTTAACATTGGTTGTTATGTAATGACATTCTATCTCCCACGTTGCAAACTTTCTCTGAATCAAGGATGAGTATATTTAGAAGTACATCATTTAGCCTGTCGTGGTCTCTCTAGTTCTATAACTAGAATATTATCGAATTTTCCCTACCCACTTTTACAAGATCTTCCACATTAACGAAGTCTTTATTATAGAATTCGACTCCATTTTTTGCGTTTTATAGACATTGCAAAATCGAAATTTGATATCAATATTGTCACACTTCAAGAAGCGAAGCCTATTTCACATTCGTGTTAGGTTACGCTATTAACGGGAGAATAAATTGCTTGTTATTATACATCACTAACAAATAGCATCATCTTGTTGTCAAGATATCACTCAGTCGTGTCATTGATGGACAACATCCTTCATCCATTCAAATCTCCTTTCTTACCTCGCACTTCCATAAAATCTTAATCGTTATCTGGAGGTTTTTTTTCTTTTACCTTCGCTACGCACCCTAATCATTATATACTTGCATCATTTAGCACTATATCTCGTTACACCGGTAATTGAAATATTAATTTTGAGTGCAAGATTTTTTCAAAAATATATATAACCTTCTAGATATCATATGACGTATTCGAGCTCTCTTTCTCCTAAGTTAAATAAGTCGAGCTCTAGTTTGGACAGGTCAACTTGCCTCGTTTACACCCCTACATACAATCATACAATCTTGAGATCTCGTTATGAACTTTTGATCACACAAATTATGATTCACGAATCACTTTAAGCAACATGTGTAATTATAAGCTTTACGTATAGCATAAACACAAGTCATTCCTCGTGCAATTTAGCATACAACTTCTACGCATTCATAAACTCATACTTCATCAATTTCAATTCAACTTGTTTAATGATATACTTTTCCACTGTCTTGTTTATACTAATAAAACCTTAAAATCAAGAACGAATCAAGAAAATATATTGTCAACAATAAACATATTTTGGTATTGTAATCTGGAAATATATTTTTTTTCCTTCAAACAATTGAAATAAATTTAAAATATATCATTGGTCTCAAAAATTTGAGGGGTACTGAGAATCTGAGATGCGCTAAGGTTGACTTCTCAAGAGTCATTGTAGGCAGTCAACTTAGAGCATTCTCATCCCATTCTTCATCCCTATCTTTATAATTACACTAAAAAACACTAAATTTCTCTCTCCTGCTCAATTAAATAATATATTTTATACCTTTATCATTACAGTTTTCTCTCTCCTCTACTCACAACCAATCTAACAAATATTAAAAAATAAATAGGGGCAAACAATGTTCCTCAAATGTTTTCCCAAATTTACAAAAAATCACTACACTTTTCTCTCCATCCTATAATTTACACTCACAACCACTCAAAACCTCACCCTATAATTTACATACCCTCCTCACATAAATTCAGAGGATGGGATGGAGGATGAGATGTGAATGCTCTTATAGATGTAAAGCTTCACAGTTCACACATGTTACAATCCTTTCCAATTATTTTTTCACAAAATTTAAGTAGATGTCTAAATTGTAGTAATCATCCCTCTAGATTTATCATTTGCTGAAAGCACCCATTTAGTTTTAGCTGTTTCAATGAGCAATAATTTTCGGTGGATATAAATATCAACTTATAAGACAAATTTTTTAAATGAAATTAGTCAATTAGAGTATTTTGACTGTATGGATTGAAAAATTTGAGAACAAACATATAGCAAGGGGAATAATATGGTTTGCTTGGATTAAGGATATTGGAATTAACATTACGAATGCTATTCTCTTTATCATGGATTTATTATAACCGATAACACAAGTGAGATTAGGATTTAGGAATTCATACACGCTACTTAATCATGCTAACTAGTCGACTTCCAAAGACTTTAAATGTCATTTGCCACAAATTATTATTCTACCGTGTTACCGATAGGCATGAAAGTGATTCATTTATAGTCTAAAATGCTAAAATATTAAATATAATTTAGGTTATCATAAAACCTTATATCAAACTTATATCATAACACATATTAAGATATAATACCATAATATTGTATTTTAAATTATATAAAACTAGCTTTAGTGTGTGACACACAAAATGATCTAAATAATAAAGTTACAAATAAAACAATACATAATGTATATGAAAAAATGTATTGAGTCTAGCTTGTATCTATACTATGTGTACATAAATTGACTTTATTTATATCACAAAATAATTTTTTTTCAAAATAAAAATCAATCAAGAGTAAAGTGCCAAAATCGTCCCTGAGGTTTGGTCATTTTTACGACTTTCGTCCAAAAAGTTTGTTTTTTGCATATGGACCATCAAGGTTTCCCACCTTTTGCCAATTACGTCCAAATGGTTAACTCCGTTAATTTTGATCGTTAACTTAGGGGCAAATTGGTCTTTTTATATTGTTATTAAAAAAATAAAAAACTATAATACCCTAAACAAGATGATCAAGTATCACTGCAGCAGACAGTATTAAACCTCATTTTCAAAATCCCTTCCCTCTCTATTCCACTGTGTAAACCCTAGGCACGATTACTATAGATTTAAAATGGCGGCGGCGCAAGAGGTTACCGAAACGGAGCTTACCGTTCTTTCCTCCGATGACATGTCCAACCTACAGCGGTGGCAATAGTTGAAAATCAATCGCCTTCGTGCAATCTAGAAATCAATGATTTGCTCAGATCTATTTCGCCCTCTGGAATATCTCTCTCATTTTCCGAAGATTGAGCTGTTTATCGTCAACATCTACATTTGCTCAAAGGGAAGGGGTTTTATAGAATTGACCATCAAGATTTAAAATGATCTGCCTCTATTTGTTCAGATCTCCCTCGTCTTCGATTTTATAGAATTGGCACGGGTGGCGGTAATGTCCAACAATGGTTGTTGTGTCTGGAAGATGAAGATGGTGGCCGACAATGGTTGCTATGGTTGTAGCAGCTCGTGAAGATGGTGACCGACATGGTCGCCGGGAAAGCCACATCTCCGAGGGCCAGAAAGTGTGTCAGGTACGATGCCGGAGTTGGTTGCCGGGAAACCATTCATCTCCAGTGATGACGACCGGTGGTGGTGGGGTGGCTCATGGTGGTGGTGAGAGTGACGATCTCAGTTTGGTTGAAAGAGAACAATGGGTTTTTATTTTATTTTATTTTATTTTTAATGATTGGGTTAGAGATGTGTTTAGACGTGCCGGGATCTCAGCCAAGAAAGAGGCACCTGTTAACTTTTTGACTGATCCGTGTGAGGGAAGATCTACCCTGCGTCCTGCGGATGTTCTTGTGTTTGGCTGGGCAGGGGGTAAGCATGCGTGTGTTGACCTCACTGGGGTGTCCCTGTTGGTTGGGCTGAGAGACAGTGGCTTCGTACCGGGACAGGCTGTTTTAAGAGCGGAGTCTAGGAAGGTTGCTAAGCATGAGACATTGTGTTTGGAGAATCAGCACGTGTTCATTCCATTTGCCTTCGACACTTTTGGATCCCTAGCTCTCGAGGCGGTTCTCTTCTTGGAGGGGGTGCAGAAGGTGGTCCACAGTGACTCGCAGAGCCCGAGGAACCAAGGATTTATATTTAGTAGAATAGGCTTTGCGATTCAAAAGGGGATAGCGGCGCAGCTTGTTGCTCGCTTACCCATTATCCAGATGTAGTTTGGTTTGTGTTATATATAAAAGTACATTAAATAAAAAAAATGTATAAGGTATAAGCGTAACAAATAGGAAAAAAGAAAACTAGGATTAAAATAATAAAATAAACATATTGGCAAAATGACAAATTTGCCCCTAAGTTAACTATCAAAATTAACGGAGTTAACGATTTGGACGTAATTGGTAAAAAGTGGGAAACCTTGATGGCCCATATGCAAAAAACAAACTTTTTGGACAAAAATCACAAAAATGACCAAACCTCAGGGACGATTTTGGCACTTTATTCATCAATCAATCATACCCAGTGAAGTCTCACCAACAGCAAAGCTATAAGTAGAGTCTGGGGAAGGTGGGATGCAGGCACACCGTACCTCTATCCAAAGGGATAAAGAGGTAGCTTCCAGAGAGACCATCAGCTCTAAAATACATATGTATGAAACAATATAAGGAAATCAAAGTTCAACAGTAAATATATATATATATATATATATATATATATATATATATGGTGTGTGACCAGAATAAGGTAAATAGACGTCCTAAAATATTCTTTTCTCCCTAAAAATCTTTAACTTTAATTCTACTTCTCAAAGAATTCATATCTTCAACCATGTCCTCTAAGAGTTTAGTTCTATCAAATCATGCATAATCCTCTCATCGCAAGTCAATTTAGGTTGTCATCTACCCCTCCTCCTCTATATAGTAATGTTTTCTACGGATCTGACAGGCTTCTTCGTCTGTCTTCTCTTCACATGTCCAAACCATCTAAATCTCCACTCTCTTATCTTATCTTGTCTGATATGTTCGCTACCCCTAATCTCTCCCGAAACACAACGTTTCTTATTCGGCCTAACCTTGTGTGCCCACACATCCAGCGTAACATTCTCATTTCTGCTACCTCCATCTTCCGCACTTGTGCCTTCTTGATGGCCTAACAATCTGTTCCATATAGCATTGCAGATAATATTTTCCCTTTAGTTTAGTTGGGAAACTCTTTTTGCACAATATACATGTGGCTGCTTTCCATCTACACCATCCTACCTGAACTCGATGTGTCACATTACTGTCTAATTCCCCATCACTCTGAACAAATGATCCTAGATACTTTAACTTCGTTACCTGCGAAACCACCTGCCCTTCAATGGTGATCTGTGTGTCTTCATTGTCATTTACCCCCACCAAAATCACAGTGGAGGTACTCCATCTTAGAGCGACTAATCCTTAAACCTTTTGTGTCTAAGGTTGTTCGCCACTCCTCTAGCCTCATGTTTAGATCTTGTTTTCTCTCAGCAAGTAAGACAATATCGTCTGCGAACATCATGCACCATGGAAGCGCCCCCTGAATCGACTTTGACAACTCATCCAAGACTACTGCAAAAAGAAAGGTGTGACATCTGCCCAATCCGACCCGACCCAGGTACCCGTTTTCGAATCCGATTCTTTCCATGATTTAAAATTTAATTATTTTTTCTTTTTACAACTTAACATTTAAAATATATATTTTTATTACTAATAATAATTTCCCTTCCTTCCCGCCGTTCCCCCCCCCCCCCCTCTCTTTCTTTCCGCCTCTTTCTCTCTCTTGTTGCCGTCCCGCCCCT
>NW_027501207.1:0-87796 GCF_021521415.1 Bidens hawaiensis | reverse complement strand
GAATGGCGAGTGAGAGTGAGGCGGTGGTGGCTACCGGAGCGGCGAGGTTGATGTACTGTACGGCCACTTGTTGGAGTTCGAACTGAGGCTTTTTAGGCTTTACGGCGAGGATGATGACGAGGACGACGGTTAGGGTTAGGAGTAAGAGGAAGGAGAAGAGGAGGACGAGGCAGCAGCAGCAGCCTCTGACTGACGCGCCGCCGCCGGAGGAGGAGGAGTGTGGATTGTGGTGGTGGTGATTGTCCGGCGGTGGTGGTTGGTGAGTCATGTTAGTGGTGACGGTGAAGGAATGAGTGGGATGGTGTGGAGCGATTAGTAATGGGGGTGCGGTGGGCCAGTGTAACGGTGATCAGACGGAAACCGTTTGTTTGTTTGTTATGGTGTTTTTGGTTTAAAAAAAAATAAAGTTAGTGTTTAAATTGGGATGAGAAAGGAAAAAGAAAAGATGAGATGAGGAATAATAAGTTTTTGAGCTTTTGGTAGCTTAGGGACTAAGGGAAATCAATGCATAATGGGTGAGAGTGATCTAGTTGTTGTTGTTGGATGGTAAGATATTCTTGTATATTTAATGGGTTTATGATTTGGATATTGGAATGTTGGTTTGAAAATAGGTATGAAGGTGTTACAGGTATGATGTCTTGGTACTCAACTTCAGGTTTAGAATGAAATATGTTAACACAACATAATGTTTTTTGAAACTTACAAAAGTTGTTTCAATAAATACAACTACTTACAAAGTTTAAATACTATAATGTACTCAGAAGCCTTATATACATGCGGATTCCGTGATTGAGTTTTAATCATAACATAATGAGAGTGTAGCCTTTATGTCGTTGATCATAACATGCAAGTTTTTTAGAATTAGAGGTAAATTTAATATTGTTTTACATGTGTGACAGTCTGGGAGTTATATGATAAAACATTAATAAAGTATTCTCTCCGTTCCAATAAAAGTGTCCATATTTTCTTTTTGGTTTATCCCATTACAAATGTCCACTTTCAAAATTTATTAGACAATTTTCAAGTTTACACTTAAAAACACACAACTAACATTAATAACAATATTGACATACCCAATTTCCAATGGCATTATTGTCATTTGTTAAGCAAAAGAAGTAATCATTCAATCTATCTTAAACTTTATGTTTTTCAAACTATGACACTTTTAATGGGACGGAGAGAGTAGTTAACTCTTTGCAAAATGATAAAAATAAAAAATACCATCATCATACTAAATTAAAAATCTTTGTAATAGTGTTGTTTTTTTATATAACTGAGGATTTATAAACAACAGTATTTAAATGTCACATTAGGACCAAAATTATAAAATGCCTTGTTTAGAACTATGGAAAAGAAAAACATTTTTATTCTAAACAATAAACGCGAGTTTTTTTTTTTCGTATTCAAGTTCATCTTGTGTTATAGAAACATCCAAACGATTTACAATGAAGTGGCAGGTAAGCGGGCAACAAGCTGCGCCGCAACCCCCTTTTGGATAGCAAACCCAATCCGACTAAAAACAAAGTTTTGATTCTTATGGGCAGATACGTTACTATAAACAACTATCTGAACCCTATTCAAAAGGTCCACGGCATCCGGAGCTAAGAAACCAAATGTGTCAAAGGCGAAGGGGATAAATACGTGTTGATTCTCCAAACAAGCTCTCTCGTGTTTAGCAACCTTGCCCAATGCCGCCTTCAATGTTGTCTGGCCTGCTACAAATCCAGTGTCCCTAATCCCAACAAGAGGGGACACTCCTGTGAGGTCGACACAAGCGTGTTTTCCCCCTACCCACCCAAAAACAAGTATATCGGTCGGTCGTAATGTAGATCTTCCTTCTTGAGGATCCGTAAGAAAGTTTACGGGGCTTTCCTTTTTAGCCGAAATTCCGGCTCGTTTAAGAACATCGCATAGAACATCCCTCACCAAATCATGTCTGTACTTAAACCCAGACAACTCTTTGTAGTGAACCGCATGCTCGCCAAAAGATTCCAAACAAACCTTATGGCAAACCGGGCACGGCTCATCTACCGGAAACAAAAGGGATCATTAACCGATGCTTCAGGATGGCCCGGTACTCCAAAGCCGACATATGTTGGCCCAATCCTTCAATAGGGAGAACACTTATGAAATCTTGAGCCCGAGGAGCCCGAAGACACTCAAACACCGCTTTCTGACGAGGGGATAAATCAAATTTCATTTCCAAACTCTTGATGATTCCACTATAAAGGGCACTCGCCAAAGCATGTTGGGCTTTAGGGGGGGGCGGTGTCTTTATTAGAGAAACCGCTAATGTCAAAATCGGGAAGTGAAATGTGCAACCGATCTATCGCGAGTATTAAATTATTCTGCTTTAATGTTAGAAAATGTGTCTTATAAATTAAAAGTAATATATATAAGTCGAATATGTAAGTTGTGATATCAATGAGTCGTTGTATAGTGGTAAGTATTCCACCTGTCACCCGGGTGACCCGGGTTCGATCCCCGGCAACGGCGATACTTTTTGTTTTTTTACCTTTTTCCAGCCTAAGCCAGCTCAAACTGCTCTTGTGAAAACGGAGCTGGAGGTCTGGACATCTGATTTCAAAATCACAACCAACTGGTCAATAATTTGGACCCAAACTAGGCAACAATCCATTTTAACCTTTCTAATAATACTTTGTCTTGACTGGTTAACATGATCCGACCCCAGGTATGGTTTGTCTAAATGTTCATGTGGTTCCGTGAACGTTTTGATATCATGGTCTTTTTATTTTTGTTGTGTGATGTTGATTGCAATTTCGTCTTGGGTGCGTGTATGGCCAGTTTTCATATTGTGGAGTTGGATCATGATACGCACAAGACCCGGTGCGATATGGGTTGGCATGCTTTGCATAGGTGGAGATTAGGCATAGTATGGTGAATATTTTAATATTCGTAACACAAGATACATTTTTCGGGTATTGGATTAGAGGTGTACAAATCAGGTTTTTTCTAATATCCAGGTTATGTACCCGGGTAGGGTATGATCGGGTTCGGGTATTGGAACCGGGTACGACCGGGTATTAATACCCGGTTTTGAATTTGTAATTTTTTTATACATTTTTTAATTTGTTTAAAATTTAAATTTGCTTTGTAATGAATTAAACTATATTATAAAAACCATAAATCCACTTAATTACAAATTATTTACTTAGTAATATGCAATTTACAAAAACTTAAACATAAAAGTTGTGAAGTAAACATAAAAGTATAATATAAAACCTCATGTTTTATTACGGGTATTAGAAAATTGGTATCAGGTATCGGGTATAGGTATGACCGGGTCCAGGTATTTACGGGTATAAATCGGGTACGGTTCCTGGTACGGGTATTGACCTCAAAATGCATACCCTTTCCATACCCTACGGGTAGGGTCGGTTCCGGTTTCGGGTATAGAATACCCGGGTATAAAAAAATCGTTTCTGAGTATTTTTCGGGTCCGGTCCCGGATTTGAGTTTTTCTCGCACCTCTAATTGGATTAAAAAAAACAAACAAAAAAAAACTATGGATAGTTTTAGATGTTATCTAGCCCGATTACAAGAAAACACCAATTCATTTACCCAAAAACATTTTTATTTACATGTAGGTTGCTTTTAATCTTGAAATTCTATTTCAATCCGGTATAAGGCTATGATTCACCACCATTGATGTCCCTAAAATAGTAGTTAGAGATGGTAATAGCCTTAAGCATTAGTCATTAGCATTCTTCACTTTTAATGACTTAGATTTCTTCAGTTCACAAAACAATCCATATTTCTAACACTATAACTTAAAAACATAAGCTCACAAACTTGATTTAGACAACCAAACCAAGCCAAAAACATGATATAAAAGGATGCAGGCTGCAGAAATCAAGGAACAAAAAGCTTGTAAAACCTAATTTTTCTTGCTCCTCTTTTCATAATAAAAGAAAATGACTAATAAACCATACCATCATCATAAGCTATTTCTGCCTTTCTCAAGTATAAGAAAAAGAAGAAAAAAAAACCAAAAAATTCAGCAACAAAATCCCAGATTTCTTTGCACAACCAAAACCAATTCCCCTGATAAAACCCTAAACCCTTAATACTGCAAATTCAAGCTTCCTTATGTTATGTACTTCTTATTCTTCATTCCAAATCTTTCACCAACCAAACTACTCTCTCAAGAGTCCAGCTTACCAATTGCCATTAGCTGCTTCTGCAGTGTCCCATTTAATATTTTTGAAGCCGGCTTTACATTCATGTACTGCAAAGATAAATATAAGGATCATCATTTTAACATATTATTTATGTTTATGTTATTCAAGAAATGGCCAAAAGACGTGTTTGTGGGTCGCCCCAACCCGACCCGTGATCCATCAAATTTCAACTAATACTAAAATAACTCAGTTTGACCGGACCCCAATGTAACCTGCTTCACAACCAACCCGGGCCGTCATCCGTCAAGATTCAACCCATACTAGGAAAATATCACATTTTGGGAAGAACCCTATTCGACCCATTTCCAGCAGTACCCATATTCGACCCATTTCCCAACCAACCAGACCCGTGACAAGTCAAGTATCAACCCATACTAGAAAAATACCACATTTTGCCAGAATCCTATATGACCCCTGACCCGTCAAGTATCGACCAATGCTAGAAAAACATCACATTTTGACCAAAACCCTATTTGACCCGTTTTCATGCCAACCCGGCCGTGACCCGCCAAGTTCCGATCCATACTAGATAAACATCACATTTGAGCGAAACCCGACCCATTTCCCAACCCGATTAATGAATTTATTGATGACTCATTAAGTTAGCATTAAGCAAAATCCACATAACCAAAACCAATAGTAAGGTAATAATTTATTATAAAAATCAGTTTAAAATACTTACATTTTGAAGGAAAGAACTAATCTCCTCTTCAGTAAGGCCTTCCTCTTCCTCCTCTGCAGTTTCTTCCCAACCCATGGCTCGTAAAAGCCGGGCCTCTTCTTCCTCTGAATAAAGAATAACATCAGGGCCTGAACGGGCCTTACCATTAACACAAGATGCCATGGGCTCACCACCAGTATCATCACCATTGCAGGTCAGATCAACCTTAGTCTCAGTCTCAGTCTCACTGGACTGGTCAGCAACAGTTGACCCCGGTCCACCCTCACGAGCAGCCACGGGTTCATCACGGTTTTCACTGGGTTCACTAGAAGACGTGTTACTATAACTCATGGATTTCTTCCTCATAAGGTTAAAGAAGTTGCTTCGGCTCTGAGCATGTAATGAGGGTTTCTTCTCCAAATTAGCAACAGTTGGGCCGTTTTTCAGTGGAGCAGGTCCAACAGCAGGAGGGTTATTTGGTAAGTTGGTACCGACACCTGTTGGGCTCAAACTATCCTTTGCAGTGGGTGTTGTACTGTTCCGTTCTCGTGAGGGTTTGAGGATGAGAAGTTTTCCCACAGTAGATGGCTTTAAAACATCAGGCTTCACAGTAACAGATTTTGCAGTGTTTGGGTTATTGGTAAGGTGAGAACTTTGAAAGTGTGATTGTCCAATTTTCAATTTTTGTTTATCAGAAGAGCTCAAAGCCTAAAATATACCAAAACAAGCAACAAATTCAGGTCTTGTGATCACATTTGATACTTTTCTAGTATTGAAATTGAATTAAACATAAACTTGAATGAAGGGATTAAGTTAAAACTTAAAAAGCCTAGTAAATTACAACTAAGGAATCTAAAGTCATACTCATAAGTAACAAAGTCTACAAGTATGAAATATAAATAAAACTACATAACCATATATACATTATTCACTTGATTTCCACTTACCAATTTGCCACAGCGTTCAAAATTCCTTCAGTTCGTATTCTTTGCATGTATAATTTACTTTGTTTAATCTATCCTCACCATAACTATACATACATCTTCCAGCATTATATAACTTCAAAAGGTGATTTTATAAATAAACATTGCACGTTAGAGAAAATATTTAAGGGGTGCTTGGGATTTTCTTATTTGACTCCCTTATAACTTTTCCCATAAGTTAATAAGTTACAACTTGGTAAGTTATTAACTTATACCCTCATAATAACACACAATACCAAACATTTTTTAACTTTTCCAAAAGTTAATGTCATAAGTTGCTTAAAAGAATTTGCTCTATATCCAAATTAAAGTATTTCCAAATAGTTCTACATTACAAATGTGCATAAAAGAAGTCGGCAGTTATTTACCAAAAATTGAAGCCTGGAGACTTTACATACCATATAATCATTGTTACCAACATAAAAGTAGTGTAAATGATGTCCAAAAAAGGTATAAACATGTATTGAGCCCCACACAAGGAAGCATATCAACTATTACAAGATCAAAATAAGGTAATCTATAAACTTTGTAAAACAGAAACCAAACTGTATATTATGTATGGGCTACGAAAAACAATAAACGCTTACCGATGTTTTAGACATAGAAGGAGTCATGGGAATTAATTGTCTGGATTGCTTAACAGCAAGCTCTTCAAGCCTTTGAGTTCCCACAGTCAACTACAATGAATAAAAAACTAAATGTAAATATATATGCTTATGATCATAAATTTACTATTTTCAGTTTTATGCAATAAATACCAGAGGAGGAGTCTGAGTTCTTGGAGGACCATGAGCCAAAGTTTCAGCCATGTTTCGTCCACCTGTCACACCTGCAGCTCCAGAAACCGAAGCCGACTGCACCAGCGGTGCAACCGATGAGCCATTTCCATTACTACCAACAATCACAGGCACCTCAGCCAGAGCCGAGGTCCACCCATCCCCACCAATCACACCCGAGTTACCAACTGGCAGACTCTGAATCGCTGATGTCACCTTCCCTATATCATTATCCACTCCAAGAGACGGAAAATCCCTCTCAAAAGAAGCTTTTTTCACTATACCCAAATCACTCCCTCCCTTTGCGGGCCCAGACTCGACACGTTTACCAGGTAAACTTGAATGTGACCGTCTTAACCCGTTTTTACCAAACCTAGTAGGCAAAATGTTACCTAACGGGTCAGAATAATCGACACGCCTACTTTCTAACCTTTCCTTATTTCTAAACTCAAAAATGTCCTTATCCCGATCCCGAACGCGGTCTCGATCACGACCCCTGTCGCGTTGGTTACGGTTAAAACTACTGTAAGATCTTGAATGAGCCGAACCGTTATTAATAGAAGCACGGTGAAAAGGTCCTAAATCTTTTTCCAATGTCTTGTTTCTCACTGTTTTCGAACCACCTTGTTCATCTACATCAATACAAGAATTAAATGACTATTCATAAAAATGTAACTTAAAAACAATCAAACAAAAATGAATAAAAGAATTACCAGAATGCAATGAAGATGACGCGCTCGAGCCTCCACTATTCTTTAACCATTCGGGTACAAATGTAGGCTCAGTTTTGTCCATAATTAGTACCGGGCATCATAAGAAACTAAAAAAAATGTTCTAAACTGCATCAATACTGATTCCAACCAACCAAGAAAGTAATGTTGCCTTCTCTTCTCTTCTAACCAACCCGTTAACCCGTAAACGAATCCGAAACTATCACCTACACTCTAATTTCAGTTTCAAATCCCCATGATGAACACAAACCCTAAATATTCATCACCAAAATTGAACCCTTTGTGAATGGATTATTTAAAATTAAGAAACCCTAGAACCCAAATTAGCAGAAAGTGACGGAGTTAGGGTTTATCCGTCAAACGTAAAATCGTCAAAAACAGAGAGTGGTTAACCCTAACGAAATTCCGCCTAAAAAACCCTAAAACGGCGCCTATTATATTATATTATATCAATCAGCCGGATTGATTATTAGAAATTAATAACAAGGAAAACGATGAATTTGAATTGGGTTAATTATTATTATTATTATTATTATTATTATTATTATTATTATTATTATTATTATTATTATAGAGATGTAATGAGAGAGTGTGTGTGTGATTAATAACCAACCCTAACCGCTTTCAATAAACTGATTGCAAGAAGATATTATTATTATTATCGCAGTGTTTGTGTTTGTGTTTGTGTGTGTGTTTGGGGAAGAAGAAGAAGAAGAAGAAGAAGAAGGGATTGTGAAGGTTGGTGTGTGTGTTTGTTTATATATATATATAATTATACAATTGATTTCAAATAGGTTTTATTAACCCTAATTTTACTATTTGTGTTTTGTGTTTTGTGTTTGTGTTGTGTGAACTCGTACCACTCCCAATCAAACCCTAATTGGTTATTAGAATTATCTATCAACAAAATTTAATATTGTTTAATTGTACCATTGTGTTACGACTTACAATCGCCTAGTAGTCTGGAACGCTCACAAACAAGCCCGTCATCTTGTTTAAAACTACGGTTTGTGTCCCATTATTGCAAATTAAACGAATTCTCGTGTTAATATTGGTGATCTCGACATGTTATGTACCCAAAGGTAGCCTATTACTTTTATTTATCCAATCACATTCTTCAACATAACTGTTTTCTATCGAACATCAATCTATTTCTTGATTTTCAAATGGACCAAATCATGATAAAGCAAACGGCATAAAAATTATAGCCATTTCGTTTGAACATTAGCGGGTATTCGTACAACTCCAAATACAAAACATGAAAATTGTTGAAAACAGGGATTACATTTTGTATAAAATGTTCAAGATGTATAATAATCAAAAATAAGTAGCATTATAGTTTTTTTTATGATTATTATAGATAATTAGTTACAAGTAATACCATTCCTAATCTTTTGTTGTAAAAATAGCATTGCTAGTATGGATAATAGTTGATGCAATGATGAATCCATCGTGACATATCTAGACAAAAAAGTCAATGCAATCAATCAAGCTAAGAGAAAAAAATTATGTATTCACTGAAAATGCATAAATTAATAAACGCCATATTAGATATGATAAAAAAAAAAAAAGGAAATATCACTTAACAAAATCCAGTCATTTTTAAACAAAGTAAGCAAATTCTTACAAAATAAAATTAACAATTGTAAACCTTAAAAGAGGTATTAAAATGTTTAGAACTTTAATTATTTTTAAAACTACTTTTTTATATAAAACATAATTTTAGGATCTTTATAAAAGTGCAAGAGAACTCAAATGATTAGAAAAATCTTTCCAAAAGAAGGTCTCCTAACATGTATTATGGTCTTCAATTCAAAACACCATAAAAGTGTGTTGTCTTGACAATTTGAAGGGTGACATAAATTTGAGTTTGTTTGGCTTACCTAAATTGTTTGAATTTATTCTCCTCTTAAAAGGTCAATACTCAGTGGCGAAGCTTGGGCTTAGTCACGGGGGTGACTGAAGTAACGAACTCAAAAAATTTCGAGTCGACGGTTCGGTTCATGTCGGTGATTTGGGTCGGGTCGGATCAAGCAGTATGACATCTATATATCTAATTTTTCTTCATTTATTCAAATCATTATTCTTACAATAAAAAAAACAAAATAATTTTTTAACCAACAAATACCTAAAATATTCATGATGTGAGAGGAAGGGTGAGTACGGATAAGCAAATTCGGTATTGATGTCACACCCTGACCAAAGGCGGCGGAACATGCGGGGATGCAACGTGATTGGACAAATACACAAGACACTATTTAAAGTGACAATATTTATTCAACTCATTTTATTTCCATAAATCAATAAACAACACATCTCGTCCACACAAACAAGTTGAATACAATTAGCAATTATGTTTTTCGTTTTACTAATAACCTAATGGTCTTGGTAATCTTTTTCGTCGAGTCCTCAAGTCAACAAAAATCAAACCTATAACATTTCATAAAATAAAGTTTGTCAACACAAAGGTTAGTGAGCAATTCATAAGTTTGAACATATAATTATATAGTAATAAAAGCCACAAAACTTGTATACAAAAACAATAAATAAAAGTAACAACTTGGATAAATTGACAATCGCTAATAGAATTACGTTAGCGCCACCTAGTTACAATGGGTTACCAAGTAGTCTAGGATTTAATAGAATATCGTTAATTGCATTACGTTAACGACACCGTGCTATAAGAGAATACCAGATAGATCACAGATTTATAGACTTCCCCCATGACTGAAAGCGATAAACACATAGACATATAACATAGAACACCAAATCAAGCAAGTATTTAAGTAATGTATACAATCACATTTGTGGGTTTAGAATTCAAGTAAATAAAGCATTTAGTTTGATAGGTATGAAATGTCACCCCAAAACGGAAGATGAAAAAAAGGGGTATGAAAGTACTCACCTCGATTGACGAATCGGGAAATAATAAATGATCGACATATAAAAGCTTGTGAACGAAATGAACAAATTCGACTTGAAAGCTAATTGAAAACAAATAAATAAAATATATTAATGAACTTGAACTTTAGTGAAACTATATTTGAAACATTGGACAAGAAGGTTCGGTTGTTAATCGGGTTACCGGTTAGTTTGTTAACGATTAGAGACTCGTACTTAATTGATAATTTAAAATAAAAATAATATTATCTTATTGGGCTTTTAAATAGTTAAACCAATATTAAAAGAAACAAGACGGGTTTAAATCAAGAGTTCGGTTTTATGAAAATGAATAGATAATAAAGTTTATTATTAATGATAATGCTAGAAATGATAATAATGATTCTAAAAAAATATATGTTATATATATAAAGAGAGAGAGAGAATGTATAAGATTACGATGATAATAATAATAACTATAATTATTATTAATAACACCAATATAGTATGATACTAATAATAATAGTTAAAGAATAAAAATCCAAGTATTAATTAAAGCGTTGTTGATAAAATAATAATAATGATAAATAATATTTATAGTAAATAAAGATACCATACTCGATGTTGTTTCGATTTTTAAACGAGTTCACAAAATAACTATATTAATATTATTGCTAGTAATTAATGATAAAATATGATTTTTATAGATAATAATATGACATTTAATAATATTATTAACAACTTTAATACTGATAATAATAATGATAATAACAATAACCTTAGCAATAATAATAATAATAATAAAGTAGTATTAATAACTTTAAAAATAAGTCTTTTTTATTGTGTATATATATATATGCATATATATGTCTAATGATAATAATAATAATAATAGTGATAGTAATATATAATGGTAATAATATGAGTTAAACCTAAAATAATAATATAGCATTTATATATATTTATTTTTATACATAAATCCAAGACCGATTCTAGATGGTTAGTAACCCGGGTGTATTTCGTCTTAACTAACCAAACCCGATTTGTCTAAGTTTGCCGACAAAACCATTTTTCTCAAATCAAAACAACACCATATCCATCCAACCCGTTTCAAAGTATATAACCAACAATATAACCGATACTAAAACCGATTATTAACAATTAGATCCGAAAATTGATATATAAAAAATTAATAACAAAAACCCAATTTAAATATACCTATTAGGTGATATGAGGTCGTCAGAGAAAGGTTGCCGGAGAACAAAGGTCGCCGGAGTTGATTCTGGCCGCCGGAAAACGTAACAGAGAGACGGGAAGAGAGAGAAAGACGGAGAGAGTGAGAGATACGAGAAAGAGAGAGACGGTGAGATAGAGAGAGACAGACGACGAGAGATAAAGAGAGAGAGAGAGACAGAAAGAGAAGAAAGAGAGAGAGCCGAGAGTGAGGGAGGTCGGAGTGCCGTCGCCGGCTTCTCGCCAGAAATCCAGAGCTCGCCGAAAAAACGAAAATAGAAGAAGAGGAGAGTGGTGGCCGCGGCGGGTGATGGTTTACGGGCCAGAGTGGAAGAAAAGGTTAATGGTGGTGCGGTGGGAGGTGGTGGCCGGAAGCTTCTTCGTCGGAAATCGGCTTCGCCGGAAAATCGGCTGGGGGGGGGGGGGTGGCGGCTGGTGGTTATAATGAAAATAGGGTTAGGGTTTTTAATATATATATATATGGTATATAGATTTTACATTTTGGCCCCTCAAGTTCTAAACAATGTTTAATGTGAGTTTAAAAGTTTCCAAAAGCTTATAACAACTAACGAAAATTAGTTTGAATCCCTTATATTTTTCTTAACGACACTATAATATGACAAAACGTCGATTTATTGGTGATCGAGATATATAATAATATTATATAATAATTAAATAAGGTTCTAAAAATGTTGGGTCGTGTTTACAATATGAAAGTTTACAAAACAAATATTAATCGAGACTCAAATTTGACGAATGTCACAATTAATACATGTACCGGTACCGAAATCGGTACAGATTTGGTACCATCGGTACCGAATAGATACCAAAGTTTTGAGTTTTGGTACCGGTATATCTCAAATTTTACCTTTAATACCGGTATCGAACCGAATATTTTGGTATCAGTACCGACAACGGTACGGTACCAATCTTATCCCTAAGGTTGAATACTTAGAAGAACAATTGCAAAGGCCTAAAATATTTATAAAAACAAATATTTTACTATTCGACTACTATTTTGTAACTTTTGTTTATAAATATTGCGAGGTTTTAGGAAAAAAAACAAACGATGAGGTATTATATTTAAAAAAAATCAGTAGTGATCAGTAGCATTTTGAAAAAATACATCGGGGGTGACCGCGCTTAATACCTATAGAAATTTTCGAGAAAAAATCACGAAATTTACCATACTAACGGAGAAAACGGCAGTGGCGGGGCCACCCCCGGTCCCACATAGCTTCGCCTATGAATACTAGGGTTTCAAAGATGCTTACAAACCTAGTTATTCACTGAAAACCCATATAAAGTAAATTCTTTGAGCCAAAAGTTTTAGAAGACAGATTCAACAATAAGTTAAATCTAGAGTTTGACGGTAGGTTGTGGCCATGCTTCAACTGACCTTCGAGCTTGTGATACTTTTTTTCTTTAGAAATTGATCTCATACAAAATCAAGACTTAGACACTAATTGCACCCCATCCTTTGAAAACCAAGAAACAAAAATTCATATTCTTTCAAGTGATCCTTCATTCACATGACCCATTAATTTGAAAGATCAAGGTTAGAAGGTTGATTAAAGGTGGTTTTGCTAACACTCGCCCACGTCACGTTAAAACTCAAAAAGTTATAAAATCTAATTAACAAAGCAAGTTATGTATGTTCACACGCAAGAACCTCCGTGGTCACATTAGATTATCAAAGGATTGGTACGATAATGTCCATATATTGTATACACTCATGATCATGCTACCTACCTCCCCTCAAAACCACACACACTATCTCTCTAAACTCGAGTATGGAAATATAGAGATTAAACAGATTATTCCATAAATGTTTTAATAAGTTTGATCGCGGACCTAGAAAAACTTTTTTTGGGTGCGGAAATTTTTTAAGGGTCTTACTATTGATATATACTATTTATTCCGATCCGTACCGAGTCGATTCAGGTGATGTAATAAAAAGATAATGGCCCAAATAAAGTTCACATACATATCAGAAGCATGTCAATAGATTAAAAGGACATATAAGTGTTTATTTATTTCTATAATTCATTTATGTTATAACTCAATTATTTTTAAGTTTCCTATGATGATAAATTAATTTAATAGCCCACCATTCTCACGTGGGCCTTTAAAACTATAGCCCATTAAATATGAAGTTTCATATTTCAAATTTGTTTGGCCTTATTTAAAAAAAATCATCTTATACTTTGGTAATCAACCTTAGTTACCATCTTCCTGACTTCTTCTACATCATTCTTACATAATAACATCTGAAGCAGGCCAGCAGCAACCACCGTGCGCTGCCATTGTTTGCCGGAATATTTTATTTTCGGCTCATATCATGTCCTAGCCACTAAAACTCAGACGGTTTATGTGCTAAAAGTTTAGAAGATCGGCGCAACAGGGAGGCTAAACCAAATTTTTAAGGGGGGGCAATCAATATTTTACCTGAAAATTACACTACAAATATTATTTTAAGGGGGGCAGCCGCCCCCTTACCACATACCTCGGTCCGCCTCTAATCGAAGATTAACATGTGTGTACTCAAATTTATGATATGATAAAATATGACCCTATTTCAATAAAAATAAACTTTTATATGTCTTCCAATAAAATTTTCTTTCCTCAACCAACTATGAGCCTCCACACGATTCCGTTCTAGTGGTGGTCGTCATCCAAGTGGTTCCGGCTGTGATGTTTGCCTTGCTAGACTAAGGGGCTGTTTGGCAAGTTCTGAACCGTTAAGTGCTGAATCATTAAGAGGTCTGAATGATTAAGAGGATCTGAATCAGTAAGTGTTGAACTAGTAAGTGTTGTTTGGTTAAACCTCTGAATGACCGTGCAGAATGACTATTTTACCCTCTAAACTATTTCGTGTTGAATTCAATATATCTGTTTATCAAAGCGCATAATAATTGTACTAAATGAATAAACATTCATAATAATCAATCAATATACATCTTAAAACAAACTTTTATTATAATCAACCCAAATACATTTTAAAAATAGTTTAACAATATACCCACAAGTAGGCAAAACCCCTCCACATCAAACACGGCTTAAGCTATATCCGGGCAACATAACACCCATTATAGTACAACCAAACACATCTTAAAAAATGTGTCATTTCAACACTTACACGCATTTATCTTTCCTTGTCTCTTAACCTCTTTTCCGCATAAACCTACAATAAATCATCATTGACACCAAAATTAGCTAGTTTATTGATTCTAAGCTTTTGATCATAGACAAAAAAAGACGATTGCATAAAAAAAGACAACCAATTATGGTATAATTTCTATATTAGCTTTGACCAGTTACTTCACCAACCTAAAACATTTTGTATTTTTATACCACATAATAACAAACAAAACATTCACTACAAACTTGACGCCTATTGCCCTAAAAGTTTCTGTTAAATTACTATATTAGAGAGGCTCAACACCTACTGCCATCACTACAAACGCAACAAACTACAATAAAATATTCAAGACATAAACAACAAACACTAAAAGATAGTTGAACATAGCATAATTCTTAAGCAACTAAATTTGGATGTCATATGTCAAAATCAGCATAGGGATTGAACTACATACATCGAAGTCTGGGGTTTAAACTTGTAGCCTTATCCTACTTTCTACAAGCTTCTTCCAGCATATCTGAATTTAAAAACATACATTGTTTGATTGTAAGTAGTGATTACATAAGCAAATGAAACAACAAAGCAATATCAATCTTGGTTCAACCTGGAACCATAAGACATCAATTTAGTTTTATTTTGAGATCAACATTCTGCCAAACTGCCATAGGCATTTTTCTTTGTATGCATATGTAAATATCCTCCTAAAAGATATGGTGTATCAATTTGTTTAAACTTAATTTTATTTAACTTGTGTTTGTTTAATTAGAATAATGAATGATTTTTGCAAGTAAAAATTGATCTCATAAGATGACCCAATATCGGCATTCATTTTGTAATTTTATTTGTCAAAATACAAGCAAGATACAACCAAGTTGAACATCAATTAGCTAAAACTGAACATCAATTAGTCATCTGAACCATAAACCCTAGCTTCTAGGCCTATACATTAGAACCCTAGAGATCTTGAAATAGAAATCGACGAGGGTGGGGTGATACATAAGAGCAGAAATGGAGCAGGGAAATAAAAATCATACCTGTTTGTGCTTGGAATCCGGCTGAAATCGAGCGAGTATGGTGGTGTTTTGCCTAGGTCACCAGAAGAGAAGGAGAAAGAAAGCCAGCGATGGTGGCCTGGTGGGTATAATTGTCCACTGAATGGTTCAGCTTCAATCTCCATCTGAGCGATTAAGAGGAAATTGGAATCATTCAGATGTGTGATTTAAGCAAACCAAACACCCTCATATATGAGCGAACCAGACATCTCCTCTTAATAGTCTCATTCAGAGGCAAACAAACACCCCCTAACATTATTACTCTCACTTGAACAACTTTGATTATCATCGTCTCATCCTCCTTCCAAGAAGATATATCGTTAGATAGTTGATTCATTTTTTTATAAAATATAAAATTATTAGAAAACGAATTACAAGTGAGCATGGCCAAAAATATGTAAATGTTTATTTATATATATAGACAATTTACATATTTTAGTGTAACCATTGAATTCTCCCTAAAATTTCTCCCAACACTCATAAAATATCAATTTCACCAGAGTCTTGGCACCGCTATGGGCTTGGTGACAAAAACTTCAACTCCCAAATTTCAATATTGTGTAATGGTGCTTGGCTAGAGCTTGAAATCCACGTCACCATTTTAGAGCCTTAATTTTTACCACTACTGTCACACCCCGATCAAAGGCGGCGGAACATGTCGGGTGTAACGATTCCGGCAAATTCAGGTATACCCTAGCCGGTATATACTATTTACGTGTCATTTAAATATTGATTATATGAGTTATAGTACGTATATACGAGTATATATGATTCATAGTACGAATCATACTCGATTATATAGTGAATCGTATTGGAATTACAATTAACCAATGAACGATTATTGAAACCCGAACGAATCGGGAAGTACATTATAGACGAAGTATATAATGTTTAATGATATTTACAAAGTATTAATGCTTCGGGATAAGTAAATTATAGCACAGAAAAAGGATTTCGATTTAATGGTACGTCGGTACGCTAAACGAGACCTTTAACACCAAACCAAGCAAGAGACGATCGATCAAGCCGAAAAAGATGCGTAATTATTAATAATATGATGTTTTAATGTCTTGGGTTAAGTTTTTTAAAGTTTTTAAATCAGTTTTATATAAATTTTATTTTAACCCGAAAAACAACCATTTTAGGCTCGTTTTAAGCCGAATTACGTGTTTAAACGAGAAACGAACTGAACCAGATTATCCACAACATTATCTGGATTGTGTAATCCAAATATGTGGCCTAGAATTGATGAGAGGGCCCCACCCCCCCCCCCCCCCCACCACAACTTGGCCGGCCCTATGGTTATACACACACACATCACATTTTTCTTTTTTCTAAACTATCTAACTCCAAATCCTCTCAACATTCATCTTCATCCATCCCATTCCCTTTGATTTCTACCAAAATCTCCAAGGTATATGCATGTTTTGATGCTTAAATTCTTGTTTATAACTCTATAATCTTGAGAAAAGGAAGTTTCATGTGAAAAATGGGTGAAAACCCGATATGAAACCGATTCTCGTGTGATCAAAGGATGTATACAAGTTATACAAAGGATCTTGATCCAAGTAATTAGTTAAAAGTGTTTAGAATGAATTTTTACGGTTGAAATCTTGTCAAATGAATTTTCCATGTGAAAGACGGGTGAAAATCCGAGATGAAACCGACTCTTGCATGACCAAGAGATGTATACAAGTTATACAAGGGATCTTGGTCCAAGAAATGAGTAAAAAGAGTCGAGAACGGATTTTTACGGTCAAAATCGTTGTTTTGATGTTTTAACCGACACTAGGAAAGAAATGGCTTGATTGTGGGTATAACTTGCTTGGTGTGGTGTTGAGGTGCTTGTAAGTGTTGTATCTAGCGGCTAGCAAAGGCTAGAAACCGAGATCCTTGCGATCTAAAGCTAGAAAACACAAGATAGTTCGGTTTTAGTGCGTATATGAGATTTGGACAGATTTTCGTGTGCTTAGAGTCGGGTCACGAAATTTCACAGAGATGATCTACACATGAAAATATGAGATCTGTGAATTTTTGGTAATTTTTGGATAAAAGATGAATATTTGGTGAATTTAATGCTCGGTTTTGGCCAAAAATAGTGAAAAATAGCAAAACATGATGAAAAATTCCGGAAAATTTAAGATAAGCTTTTTATAAAATATAAAAGTCACCCACAAAATTTGAGCTCAGTTGGAAAAGTCTAAGTAGGCTTTTCGGTGAAACGAGTTCTAGGGCTTTCTAGCTCGGTTTTGGGTGAAAATGGCTTGAAAAATAAGTTTTAAATTCTGGAAAAATTCCAGGAAGTTATGAGGATGACAGAGATCATCTCAGAAAAATTTGGGATTTTTCTAAAGTGTTTTGGTATTTTTGACATATTTAGTGTTTTAATAAGATTTAAAAATAGATAAATAAATGTAAATATAGGAAAATAAATCTGGAAAAATTACAGGAAGTTATGAGGATGACAGAGATCATCTCAGAAAAATTTGGGATTTTTCTAAAGTGTTTTGGTATTTTTGACATATTTAGTGTTTTAATAAGATTTAAAAATAGATAAATAAATGTAAATATAGGAAAATAAATCTGGAAAAATTCCAGGAAGTTATGAGGATGACAGAGATCATCTCAGAAAAATTTGGGATTTTTCTAAAGTGTTTTGGTATTTTTGACATATTTAGTGTTTTAATAAGATTTAAAAATAGATAAATAAATGTAAATATAAGAAAATAAATCTGGAAAAATTTTGTAAAATTTTCTTTCTGTCAAAATAAGTTTTGTGCAAAATTTCAAGACCCGAGACTAATCGGGTAATTATTTGTGCTAAAAAGAACATAAAAACAAGTTTTTAAAGCTTAAAACGTGTAAACCGGCAAAGTTCGCATAAGCGAGCTGACTGGTACACGAAAACTTTAAAAATGGACTATTTTCATAAATCTAAGTAAATTAAGTAAAAATAAATCATCCGAAAATAATTTGGATGATTTGGGTAATTTTACCCGATTTTACCGTTTCCCGGCACCGAAATACCGGAAACGGGCCCCACGGCCAAACGGGGTGTCAAACCAAGCTATAATTTCATCACCTTAACTAAATTGACTGTCAAACTCTAAGCAATGTCACAATCTGAGTCCTTAGAAGTGTCACGGGGTTAACATTGTCCCCGAATCGAGTACAGTACTGGGTTAACAATGTTCCCAGATGTACCGATTGATACGTATTTAAGTTATGGGAATTATATAGTAACGACTAGATATTATATTACAGATCCAGGCACGTAGCTGTTCCTTATATTACTCACCGACTCACAAAAAGGTGAGTTTTCACGAGCCCCTTTTAATGAATTGTTTTAATTATATTTTCCCGGGGCGGAAAACATGTCTTATTCAAAGTATTTAAATACATACCGATCGTATGGAAATACTTGTACATTTATATATATATGATCTGATGCACAGAATATATAAAATGTTTATCATGTGTTATTGTTCTGGGGTAACATAGTTCCCAGGGGTTATTATTGTTCTGGGGTAACATAGTTCCCCGGGGTTATTATTGTTCTGGGGTAACATAGTTCCCAGGGGTTATTATTGTTCTGGGGTAACATAGTTCCCCGGGGTTATTATTGTTCTGGGGTAACATAGTTCCCAGGGGTTGTTATTGTTCTGGGGTAACATAGTTCCCAGGGATTATTATTGTTCTGGGGTAACATAGTTCCCAGGGGTTATTATTGTTCTGGGGTAACATAGTTCCCAGGGGTTGTTATTGTTCTGGGGTAACATAGTTCCCAGGGATTATTATTGTTCTGGGGTAACATAGTTCCCAGGGGTTATTATTGTTCTGGGGTAACATAGTTCCCAGGGGTTGTTATTGTTCTGGGGTAACATAGTTCCCAGGGATATTTATTGTTCTGGGGTAACATAGTTCCCAGGAGTTGTTATTGTTCTGGGGTAACATAGTTCCCAGGGATATTTATTGTTCTGGGGTAACATAGTTCCCAGGAGTTATTATTGTTCTGGGGTAACATAGTTCCCAGGAAGTTAAATGAAATGTTCTGGGGTAACATAGTTCCCAGCATGATTATATTGTTAATAAATGATTATTAAAATGATTTGTCAGTGTTTATTTAAATTAGTGAAACTCACCAACTATTCGTAGTTGACCCTCCCCTGCTAGGGTTACCAGGTCTCCTACCCCGCCCGCACCACAGACCGCCCCGATTCCCCCCAGACACGGTCCCCGCCTCACGGCGCGGATCAGTGCCCCGTATGTTCCCCCACCGTTACCCCACCCAGATCCACATACCACCGGGGCGAGTCTTCCCGCCCCCAACCCGAGCCTGCGACCCTACCTGTGTGGGGTCTTCCGAGGCAGGAACGGGACTTGGCGGCTTGGCTACGTGTTCTCACCGAACAGGTGAACGAGCACTCTGCCGCCCTGGTCGTGGGGGTACAGAGGCGAGCGTACCTCGGGGACAGCATACAGGACCACCAGTATGCTATTAACCAGTTAAAGAGGGAGTGCTCATACTCCCACTGGTTGATCGACCAGATGGAAACCCGAATGCGGGTTATGGTGGCGGTGTTGGTGGTGCTGGTGGCGGTGTTGGTGGGGTTGGTTTACCACCATGTGTAGATGTGTTAGATGGTAGAATCTTGAACCGCTTTTTGATACTCCGTGTAAGTAGTTAGTGGTGATACTAACACGGAGTGAATCTTGTTTAGTTATAGTACAACCACTGGCCCCTAGGGTGGGTCTCTTGTAGGGCATATCACTATAGATACTTTTGGGTATCATTCAAGCACTGACCCCTTTACGGGTTATGTCGAGATGATACCGACATAGGGCCCTTGTAATGAAACTAGTTATGTAATGTTGACTGAAAGTATGTAAATTGATGTTTGTGTAATATGAATCAATGTTTACTAATGAATAAAGTATGTATTGTGTTTTATATTTTGAGATGGTATTGATTATATATATTTCTTTGATGATTGTGTAGAATGGCACCGAAACGATCAACGAAAATATCGGAAGTAGATGTGAGCCGTTTGATTGCTCAACAGTTGGAGGCGGCGATACCGGATATAGTATCGCGCATCGCCGCCAGTATTAATAACTCGACCAATCCAACCCCTCCGAGCAATCAAACGCCCATAAATAATGACGGGGAACAAAATGCTAATCCTCCAAGGAATGACAACACTATGCCGAGTAATGACGCACCGCCTACGGTGGTCGCTACCGACAGTAATGGCCCTATCCCTACTGTAGAGACCAACCGCACTGGACCATCCAGGGGTTGTTCAATCAAGGACTTTATGTTATGCAAGCCTTTAGAGTTTAACGGGTCGGAAGGACCGAATGGGTTAGTGAAATGGTTAGAGAAAATAGAGTCAGTGGTGAATATCAGCAACTGTCCCGAGGATTGTGTCGTTAAGTACGCCACCTGTACGTTCACAGACCATGCCTTGACATGGTGGAACACCATAGTACAGACTCGAGGTCAGGCGGCGACAAACCGCATGACCTGGACAGAGCTTAAGGATCTTGTTTTGAAACATTTCTGCCCAAAGAATGAATTGCAGAAACTGGAACATGAGTTGTGGAACCTAGAGATGCATGGGGCAGACCACTTGGGATATACCAACCGGTTTAATGAACTGTCACGATTAGTGCCGTGGTTGGTCACCCCAGAGTCAAAGAGGGTGGAACGTTATATTTGGGGACTTACTCCAGTAGTGAGGAGTATAGTTAACGCGGGAGGGCACCAGACGTATGAGGGTGCAGTGACACAGGCTGGTATTGTCACGTATGATTTCTTAAGGAGCGGATCGATAAAGACGACGGGAGAGTCGGCTGGGGGAAAGCGAGGTACGTATGACAATAGGATCCGAGAGAAACAGCAAGGCAAACGAGCTAGGCCCGCTGCCCAGAGCTATGCCATGACTAGTTCGGGCGGAAGGCAAGAACCGCAGAAGGGAACGTTTCCTAAATGTGGGAAATGTGGTTACCACCATAGTGGCGTGTGCAAGGAGGTGGTGTGCCACCGGTGTGGCAGGGTAGGACACTACGCACCAAATTGTAAGACAAATCTGAACAACCTGAACCGTCAACCGCAACCTATTCGTGCGCAACCATTTAGAACTCAACCAGCCCGACAGCAGAACCCGCAAGGAAACCAGATGGTGACCACTAGCCGTGCTTGCTACGAATGCGGCAGCACGGATCACTTCAAAAGGAACTGCCCGAAACTGAATCAGGGAGGAAACGGGAGACAACTCGCGGGTCAGCCATAGGCGTCCAATCCGGCGCGAGGCCGAGCATTTGTGATGGGAGCGAACGAGGCGCGCCAGGACCCCAGCGTAGTGACAGGTACCTTCCTCGTCTCTGATCATTACGCTTCTGTATTATTTGATACAGGCGCCGATAGAAGTTTTGTCTCCGTTAGATTCCTTTCGATAGCAAACCTTCCTATTGGTGAAACCATAGAACCTTACACCGTAGAGGTCGCTAACGGTAAAACCATGATAGTTAATCGGATTGTTCGGAATTTCCCTTTTATTCTAAGCGAACAATCCTTCCTGATTGACTTGTTACCGGTAGAATTGGGTAGTTTTGACGTGATAGTGGGAATGGATTGGTTGGCACGTAATAGGGTAGAAATAAACTGCGAAAAGAAAACCGTCAAGATCCGGGTGTCGGATGACGAGGAGGTATTAGTGCATGGAGAAAAATCCGGCACCATGATACCATTTATATCCCACCTCAAGGTGTTGAAATATGTATGTCAGGGATGTGTGGCGTATCTAGCGAGCCTGACGGCCGATGATTCTGAGGAAAGACGGGTGGACGATATTCCCGTGGTACGCGAATTTCCACAAGTTTTCCCAGAAGAACTTCCTGGATTACCGCCAACCTGACAAGTCGAATTCAGAATCGACTTATTACCTCAAGCTGGCCCTGTTGCTAAGGCCCCTTACAGACTTGCACCGTCCGAGATGCAAGAACTATCCAACCAGTTGCAGGAATTGTTGGATAAGGGGTTTATACGTCCCAGTTATTCCCCGTGGGGTGCACCTGTACTATTTGTGAAAAAGAAGGACGGAAGCCTTCGAATGTGCATTGACTACAGGGAATTGAACAAATTAACCATCAAAAATAGGTATCCTCTTCCCCGAATCGATGATTCGTTCGACCAACTACAAGGTGCGAGCTATTTCTCAAAAATTGATCTTAGATCGGGATACCACCAAGTTAGAATTCAAGAGGAGGATATCCCAAAAACCGCGTTTCGGACTCGCTACGGCCACTACGAATTTCTAGTTATGCCTTTTGGGCTAACAAATGCGCCAGCGGTGTTCATGGATCTCATGAACCGAGTCTGTAAACCCTATCTCGACAAATTCGTCATTGTATTTATTGACGATATTTTGATATATTCAAAAAGTAAAGAAGAACATGAGCGACATTTGAGGTTAGTTTTGGAGCTTTTGGATCAGGAGAAGTTGTATGCAAAATTCTCCAAGTGTAACTTCTGGTTACAAGAGGTGCAATTCCTCGGTCACGTTATAAACCACCAAGGAATACACGTTGATCCGAGTAAAGTTGAAGCAATTAAGGATTGGCAAGCGCCTAAATCTCCAAAGGAAATCCGCCAATTCTTAGGCTTAGCTGGATACTATCGTCGATTTATAGAGAACTTTTCCAGCATCGCCCAACCTTTAACCCTCCTGACTCAAAAGGATCGGAAATATGAATGGGGTGAAGAGCAGGAAACGGCGTTTCAAACGCTAAAACAAAGATTGTGCCAAGCGCCAATCTTAAGTCTCCCCGACGGTGACGATGGATTTGTTGTATATTGTGACGCATCCCGTAAAGGGTTAGGATGCGTGTTAATGCAAAATAAAAAGGTCATAGCCTATGCGTCTCGACAGTTAAAAGTTCATGAGAAAAACTACACTACTCATGACTTGGAACTGGGAGCAGTCATCTTTGCACTTAAAATCTGGAGACACTACCTCTACGGTACAAAGTGCACCATCTTCACTGATCATAAAAGTTTGCAGCACATATTCGATCAGAAAGAACTGAATATGAGACAACGAAGGTGGGTCGAGCTACTAAGTGACTATGACTGTGACATCCGATATCACCCCGGCAAGGCTAACGTTGTAGCCGATGCCTTGAGTAGGAAAGATCGAGTTAAGCCACTACGCGTGCGAGCGTTGGGAATGGTAGTCCAATCAAGCCTTTCGGATTTGATTCGAGTCGCTCAACGCGAGGTGTTGAAAGAGGACCAATTGGATAAAGAAGGACTTTTCGGGAATGAGAAGAATTTCGAACGGCGTGTAGACGAAATTCTCTATTTCAAAAGTCGGATTTGGATTCCGACCCTCCATGACCTTCGTGAATTAATCATGGACGAAGCGCATAAATCGAAATATTCCATACATCCGGGATCGGATAAAATGTACCAGGATGTGAAAGAATTTTACTGGTGGCCAGGTATGAAAAAGGATATAGCCACATACGTCGGCAAGTGTACGACGTGTGCGAGGGTTAAGGCGGAGCACCAGAAACCTTCGGGAATGTTACAACAACCGGAGATTCCCGAATGGAAATGGGAGCAAATCACAATGGATTTCGTGACACACCTCCCTAAGACATCCCGGGGAAATGATGCAATTTGGGTAATCGTGGATAGATTAACCAAATCGGCACATTTTATTCCGATTAGAAACAATTATAACACTGAGAGACTTGCGCAAATTTATATAAATGAAATAGTGTCTCGTCATGGCATCCCCATCTCGATCATCTCCGATAGGGATAGCCATTTCACCTCCAAACTTTGGCAAGCTGTTCAAGAAGCATTGGGAACACGTATTGACCTAAGCACGGCTTACCACCCTCAGACCGATGGTCAGTCTGAGAGGACCATTCAAACTTTGGAGGATTTGCTTCGTGCCTGCGTACTGGACTTTAAGGGAAATTGGGATCAACATCTCCCACTCGTTGAATTTTCCTATAATAACAGTTACCATAGCAGTATAAAGGCAGCACCTTTATGAAGCATTGTATGGACGGAAGTGCCGATCACCACTTTGCTGGTCTGAAGTGGGTGACTCGCAAGTCATTAGATCGGATCTGGTCCAGGAGACGACCAGCAAGATTCTTGAAATTAAGAACAACCTGAAAGCCGCGCGGGATCGGCAGAAGAGTTATGCCGATACCCGTCGAAAACCGTTGTCATTTGAGAAGGGTGAAAAGGTATATTTGAAAGTATCACCCTAGAAAGGAGTGGTCAGATTTGGAAAGGCGGGGAAGTTGGCCCCTAGATATATTGGACCATTCATTATTACTGCAAAGATCGGTCCGGTAGCTTACCGACTAGAACTGCCTGAGGAACTAAGTGCAGTTCATAACGTGTTTCATGTGTCAAATTTGAAAAGATGTCTGGCGGATGAGACATCGGTGTTACCCTTAGAGGGTGTTCAAATAAGTGATAGGCTCAACTTCGTAGAGGAGCCCATCGAAATAGTGGACGGTAAAATCAAGCAACTTAGACACAATAAGATCTCGTTGGTCAAAGTTAGATGGAATTCGCAACGAGGCCCAGAATTTACTTGGGAACGAAAGGATGAATTTCGGAAGAAATAACCCCACCTATTTCCTCAAAAGGAAGTAGTTGACGCATAAAATTTCGAGGACGAAATTTTTATAACGGGGGGAGAATGTAACGATTCCGGCAAATTCAGGTATACCCTAGCCGGTATATACTATTTACGTGTCATTTAAATATTGATTATATGAGTTATAGTACGTATATACGAGTATATATGATTCATAGTACGAATCATACTCGATTATATAGTGAATCGTATTGGAATTACAATTAACCAATGAACGATTATTGAAACCCGAACGAATCGGGAAGTACATTATAGACGAAGTATATAATGTTTAATGATATTTACAAAGTATTAATGCTTCGGGATAAGTAAATTATAGCACAGAAAAAGGATTTCGATTTAATGGTACGTCGGTACGCTAAACGAGACCTTTAACACCAAACCAAGCAAGAGACGATCGATCAAGCCGAAAAAGATGCGTAATTATTAATAATATGATGTTTTAATGTCTTGGGTTAAGTTTTTTAAAGTTTTTAAATCAGTTTTATATAAATTTTATTTTAACCCGAAAAACAACCATTTTAGGCTCGTTTTAAGCCGAATTACGTGTTTAAACGAGAAACGAACTGAACCAGATTATCCACAACATTATCTGGATTGTGTAATCCAAATATGTGGCCTAGAATTGATGAGAGGGCCCCACCCCCCCCCCCCACCACAACTTGGCCGGCCCTATGGTTATACACACACACATCACATTTTTCTTTTTTCTAAACTATCTAACTCCAAATCCTCTCAACATTCATCTTCATCCATCCCATTCCCTTTGATTTCTACCAAAATCTCCAAGGTATATGCATGTTTTGATGCTTAAATTCTTGTTTATAACTCTATAATCTTGAGAAAAGGAAGTTTCATGTGAAAAGTGGGTGAAAACCCGATATGAAACCGATTCTCGTGTGATCAAAGGATGTATACAAGTTATACAAAGGATCTTGATCCAAGTAATTAGTTAAAAGTGTTTAGAATGAATTTTTACGGTTGAAATCTTGTCAAATGAATTTTCCATGTGAAAGACGGGTGAAAATCCGAGATGAAACCGACTCTTGCATGACCAAGAGATGTATACAAGTTATACAAGGGATCTTGGTCCAAGAAATGAGTAAAAAGAGTCGAGAACGGATTTTTACGGTCAAAATCGTTGTTTTGATGTTTTAACCGACACTAGGAAAGAAATGGCTTGATTGTGGGTATAACTTGCTTGGTGTGGTGTTGAGGTGCTTGTAAGTGTTGTATCTAGCGGCTAGCAAAGGCTAGAAACCGAGATCCTTGCGATCTAAAGCTAGAAAACACAAGATAGTTCGGTTTTAGTGCGTATATGAGATTTGGACAGATTTTCGTGTGCTTAGAGTCGGGTCACAAAATTTCACAGAGATGATCTACACATGAAAATATGAGATCTGTGAATTTTTGGTAATTTTTGGATAAAAGATGAATATTTGGTGAATTTAATGCTCGGTTTTGGCCAAAAATAGTGAAAAATAGCAAAACATGATGAAAAATTCCGGAAAATTTAAGATAAGCTTTTTATAAAATATAAAAGTCACCCACAAAATTTGAGCTCAGTTGGAAAAGTCTAAGTAGGCTTTTCGGTGAAACGAGTTCTAGGGCTTTCTAGCTCGGTTTTGGGTGAAAATGGCTTGAAAAATAAGTTTTAAATTCTGAAAAAATTCCAGGAAGTTATGAGGATGACAGAGATCATCTCAGAAAAATTTGGGATTTTTCTAAAGTGTTTTGGTATTTTTGACATAATTAGTGTTTTAATAAGATTTAAAAATAGATAAATAAATGTAAATATAGGAAAATAAATCTGGAAAAATTACAGGAAGTTATGAGGATGACAGAGATCATCTCAGAAAAATTTGGGATTTTTCTAAAGTGTTTTGGTATTTTTGACATATTTAGTGTTTTAATAAGATTTAAAAATAGATAAATAAATGTAAATATAGGAAAATAAATCTGGAAAAATTCCAGGAAGTTATGAGGATGACAGAGATCATCTCAGAAAAATTTGGGATTTTTCTAAAGTGTTTTGGTATTTTTGACATATTTAGTGTTTTAATAAGATTTAAAAATAGATAAATAAATGTAAATATAAGAAAATAAATCTGGAAAAATTTTGTAAAATTTTCTTTCTGTCAAAATAAGTTTTGTGCAAAATTTCAAGACCCGAGACTAATCGGGTAATTATTTGTGCTAAAAAGAACATAAAAACAAGTTTTTAAAGCTTAAAACGTGTAAACCGGCAAAGTTCGCATAAGCGAGCTGACTGGTACACGAAAACTTTAAAAATGGACTATTTTCATAAATCTAAGTAAATTAAGTAAAAATAAATCATCCGAAAATAATTTGGATGATTTGGGTAATTTTACCCGATTTTACCGTTTCCGGCACCGAAATACCGGAAACGGGCCCCACGGCCAAACGGGGTGTCAAACCAAGCTATAATTTCATCACCTTAACTAAATTGACTGTCAAACTCTAAGCAATGTCACAATCTGAGTCCTTAGAAGTGTCACGGGGTTAACATTGTCCCCGAATCGAGTACAGTACTGGGTTAACAATGTTCCCAGATGTACCGATTGATACGTATTTAAGTTATGGGAATTATATAGTAACGACTAGATATTATATTACAGATCCAGGCACGTAGCTGTTCCTTATATTACTCACCGACTCACAAAAAGGTGAGTTTTCACGAGCCCCTTTTAATGAATTGTTTTAATTATATTTTCCCGGGGCGGAAAACATGTCTTATTCAAAGTATTTAAATACATACCGATCGTATGGAAATACTTGTACATTTATATATATATGATCTGATGCACAGAATATATAAAATGTTTATCATGTGTTATTGTTCTGGGGTAACATAGTTCCCAGGGGTTATTATTGTTCTGGGGTAACATAGTTCCCCGGGGTTATTATTGTTCTGGGGTAACATAGTTCCCCGGGGTTATTATTGTTCTGGGGTAACATAGTTCCCCGGGGTTATTATTGTTCTGGGGTAACATAGTTCCCAGGGGTTGTTATTGTTCTGGGGTAACATAGTTCCCAGGGATTATTATTGTTCTGGGGTAACATAGTTCCCAGGGGTTATTATTGTTCTGGGGTAACATAGTTCCCAGGGGTTGTTATTGTTCTGGGGTAACATAGTTCCCAGGGATTATTATTGTTCTGGGGTAACATAGTTCCCAGGGGTTATTATTGTTCTGGGGTAACATAGTTCCCAGGGGTTGTTATTGTTCTGGGGTAACATAGTTCCCAGGGATATTTATTGTTCTGGGGTAACATAGTTCCCAGGAGTTGTTATTGTTCTGGGGTAACATAGTTCCCAGGGATATTTATTGTTCTGGGGTAACATAGTTCCCAGGAGTTATTATTGTTCTGGGGTAACATAGTTCCCAGGAAGTTAAATGAAATGTTCTGGGGTAACATAGTTCCCAGCATGATTATATTGTTAATAAATGATTATTAAAATGATTTGTCAGTGTTTATTTAAATTAGTGAAACTCACCAACTATTCGTAGTTGACCCGTTTTCTTTACATGTTTTCTAGGTATGCCCAAGTTGGAATGATTGATATGTGCTTAACTATCTGTGCTACCTGTTGGAAGCTTGCTGCTCTAAGTTTTGTAATGAATTTATTAATGCCTTATCGGTAAAATATGTGTGTAACACCTAGACAGTAATGAAACTCGCAACAATGTAATATGTTATAAATTAATGTAGTGGTATTTTCTTTATAAGCAATGCTGTTGATATCAGATGTGTCTGTTGCATCCCGTGTACGTTTCCGCTGCGGTTACAGGGTGTTACAGAACTTGGTATCAGAGCCATTGGTTATAAAGAATTAGGATGTCTGAAAGAGATACCTAAAATATAACCAGTAGCTCAAGTATTATAGGATCTGAATATCAACTAATAATATATTGTGACGAGATCGGGACGAACTTGGATGGACAAGTGGGTTATTATGGTCCGGAACATAATAACAGGCTTGTCTGCACGAGGGAATTCAGGGGAAGTCACGGGGAATTTAAATAGGTAAAATTGGCAACATATGTGTAAGTATATGATAATATTATTATGTGGTAAAATTGTATAAGTAAGTGCATGATTAATTTAATTATGAATTACACTATGAAAAGGGACTATATGTTTGTTAACTTGTGTGCAGGTAAAAATGGCAAGAACACCTAGTGTGTCGACGGAAGAGGACCCGGAAGAGGTCAGTTCCGGGGCCTCTGGAAGCCCAAGTGTAGCACCCAGCTCCGAGCCTTCGGAGGCTAGTCATAGTAATTCTAGACAGACCACCCCAGCTAGGAGTGCTAGTTTACCCTCCCCTGCTAGGGTTACCAGGTCTCCTACCCCGCCCGCACCACAGACCGCCCCGATTCCCCCCAGACACGGTCCCCGCCTCACGGCGCGGATCAGTGCCCCGTATGTTCCCCCACCGTTACCCCACCCAGATCCACATACCACCGGGGCGAGTCTTCCCGCCCCCAACCCGAGCCTGCGACCCTACCTGTGTGGGGTCTTCCGAGGCAGGAACGGGACTTGGCGGCTTGGCTACGTGTTCTCACCGAACAGGTGAACGAGCACTCTGCCGCCCTGGTCGTGGGGGTACAGAGGCGAGCGTACCTCGGGGACAGCATACAGGACCACCAGTATGCTATTAACCAGTTAAAGAGGGAGTGCTCATACTCCCACTGGTTGATCGACCAGATGGAAACCCGAATGCGGGTTATGGTGGCGGTGTTGGTGGTGCTGGTGGCGGTGTTGGTGGGGTTGGTTTACCACCATGTGTAGATGTGTTAGATGGTAGAATCTTGAACCGCTTTTTGATACTCCGTGTAAGTAGTTAGTGGTGATACTAACACGGAGTGAATCTTGTTTAGTTATAGTACAACCACTGGCCCCTAGGGTGGGTCTCTTGTAGGGCATATCACTATAGATACTTTTGGGTATCATTCAAGCACTGACCCCTTTACGGGTTATGTCGAGATGATACCGACATAGGGCCCTTGTAATGAAACTAGTTATGTAATGTTGACTGAAAGTATGTAAATTGATGTTTGTGTAATATGAATCAATGTTTACTAATGAATAAAGTATGTATTGTGTTTTATATTTTGAGATGGTATTGATTATATATATTTCTTTGATGATTGTGTAGAATGGCACCGAAACGATCAACGAAAATATCGGAAGTAGATGTGAGCCGTTTGATTGCTCAACAGTTGGAGGCGGCGATACCGGATATAGTATCGCGCATCGCCGCCAGTATTAATAACTCGACCAATCCAACCCCTCCGAGCAATCAAACGCCCATAAATAATGACGGGGAACAAAATGCTAATCCTCCAAGGAATGACAACACTATGCCGAGTAATGACGCACCGCCTACGGTGGTCGCTACCGACAGTAATGGCCCTATCCCTACTGTAGAGACCAACCGCACTGGACCATCCAGGGGTTGTTCAATCAAGGACTTTATGTTATGCAAGCCTTTAGAGTTTAACGGGTCGGAAGGACCGAATGGGTTAGTGAAATGGTTAGAGAAAATAGAGTCAGTGGTGAATATCAGCAACTGTCCCGAGGATTGTGTCGTTAAGTACGCCACCTGTACGTTCACAGACCATGCCTTGACATGGTGGAACACCATAGTACAGACTCGAGGTCAGGCGGCGACAAACCGCATGACCTGGACAGAGCTTAAGGATCTTGTTTTGAAACATTTCTGCCCAAAGAATGAATTGCAGAAACTGGAACATGAGTTGTGGAACCTAGAGATGCATGGGGCAGACCACTTGGGATATACCAACCGGTTTAATGAACTGTCACGATTAGTGCCGTGGTTGGTCACCCCAGAGTCAAAGAGGGTGGAACGTTATATTTGGGGACTTACTCCAGTAGTGAGGAGTATAGTTAACGCGGGAGGGCACCAGACGTATGAGGGTGCAGTGACACAGGCTGGTATTGTCACGTATGATTTCTTAAGGAGCGGATCGATAAAGACGACGGGAGAGTCGGCTGGGGGAAAGCGAGGTACGTATGACAATAGGATCCGAGAGAAACAGCAAGGCAAACGAGCTAGGCCCGCTGCCCAGAGCTATGCCATGACTAGTTCGGGCGGAAGGCAAGAACCGCAGAAGGGAACGTTTCCTAAATGTGGGAAATGTGGTTACCACCATAGTGGCGTGTGCAAGGAGGTGGTGTGCCACCGGTGTGGCAGGGTAGGACACTACGCACCAAATTGTAAGACAAATCTGAACAACCTGAACCGTCAACCGCAACCTATTCGTGCGCAACCATTTAGAACTCAACCAGCCCGACAGCAGAACCCGCAAGGAAACCAGATGGTGACCACTAGCCGTGCTTGCTACGAATGCGGCAGCACGGATCACTTCAAAAGGAACTGCCCGAAACTGAATCAGGGAGGAAACGGGAGACAACTCGCGGGTCAGCCATAGGCGTCCAATCCGGCGCGAGGCCGAGCATTTGTGATGGGAGCGAACGAGGCGCGCCAGGACCCCAGCGTAGTGACAGGTACCTTCCTCGTCTCTGATCATTACGCTTCTGTATTATTTGATACAGGCGCCGATAGAAGTTTTGTCTCCGTTAGATTCCTTTCGATAGCAAACCTTCCTATTGGTGAAACCATAGAACCTTACACCGTAGAGGTCGCTAACGGTAAAACCATGATAGTTAATCGGATTGTTCGGAATTTCCCTTTTATTCTAAGCGAACAATCCTTCCTGATTGACTTGTTACCGGTAGAATTGGGTAGTTTTGACGTGATAGTGGGAATGGATTGGTTGGCACGTAATAGGGTAGAAATAAACTGCGAAAAGAAAACCGTCAAGATCCGGGTGTCGGATGACGAGGAGGTATTAGTGCATGGAGAAAAATCCGGCACCATGATACCATTTATATCCCACCTCAAGGTGTTGAAATATGTATGTCAGGGATGTGTGGCGTATCTAGCGAGCCTGACGGCCGATGATTCTGAGGAAAGACGGGTGGACGATATTCCCGTGGTACGCGAATTTCCACAAGTTTTCCCAGAAGAACTTCCTGGATTACCGCCAACCTGACAAGTCGAATTCAGAATCGACTTATTACCTCAAGCTGGCCCTGTTGCTAAGGCCCCTTACAGACTTGCACCGTCCGAGATGCAAGAACTATCCAACCAGTTGCAGGAATTGTTGGATAAGGGGTTTATACGTCCCAGTTATTCCCCGTGGGGTGCACCTGTACTATTTGTGAAAAAGAAGGACGGAAGCCTTCGAATGTGCATTGACTACAGGGAATTGAACAAATTAACCATCAAAAATAGGTATCCTCTTCCCCGAATCGATGATTCGTTCGACCAACTACAAGGTGCGAGCTATTTCTCAAAAATTGATCTTAGATCGGGATACCACCAAGTTAGAATTCAAGAGGAGGATATCCCAAAAACCGCGTTTCGGACTCGCTACGGCCACTACGAATTTCTAGTTATGCCTTTTGGGCTAACAAATGCGCCAGCGGTGTTCATGGATCTCATGAACCGAGTCTGTAAACCCTATCTCGACAAATTCGTCATTGTATTTATTGACGATATTTTGATATATTCAAAAAGTAAAGAAGAACATGAGCGACATTTGAGGTTAGTTTTGGAGCTTTTGGATCAGGAGAAGTTGTATGCAAAATTCTCCAAGTGTAACTTCTGGTTACAAGAGGTGCAATTCCTCGGTCACGTTATAAACCACCAAGGAATACACGTTGATCCGAGTAAAGTTGAAGCAATTAAGGATTGGCAAGCGCCTAAATCTCCAAAGGAAATCCGCCAATTCTTAGGCTTAGCTGGATACTATCGTCGATTTATAGAGAACTTTTCCAGCATCGCCCAACCTTTAACCCTCCTGACTCAAAAGGATCGGAAATATGAATGGGGTGAAGAGCAGGAAACGGCGTTTCAAACGCTAAAACAAAGATTGTGCCAAGCGCCAATCTTAAGTCTCCCCGACGGTGACGATGGATTTGTTGTATATTGTGACGCATCCCGTAAAGGGTTAGGATGCGTGTTAATGCAAAATAAAAAGGTCATAGCCTATGCGTCTCGACAGTTAAAAGTTCATGAGAAAAACTACACTACTCATGACTTGGAACTGGGAGCAGTCATCTTTGCACTTAAAATCTGGAGACACTACCTCTACGGTACAAAGTGCACCATCTTCACTGATCATAAAAGTTTGCAGCACATATTCGATCAGAAAGAACTGAATATGAGACAACGAAGGTGGGTCGAGCTACTAAGTGACTATGACTGTGACATCCGATATCACCCCGGCAAGGCTAACGTTGTAGCCGATGCCTTGAGTAGGAAAGATCGAGTTAAGCCACTACGCGTGCGAGCGTTGGGAATGGTAGTCCAATCAAGCCTTTCGGATTTGATTCGAGTCGCTCAACGCGAGGTGTTGAAAGAGGACCAATTGGATAAAGAAGGACTTTTCGGGAATGAGAAGAATTTCGAACGGCGTGTAGACGAAATTCTCTATTTCAAAAGTCGGATTTGGATTCCGACCCTCCATGACCTTCGTGAATTAATCATGGACGAAGCGCATAAATCGAAATATTCCATACATCCGGGATCGGATAAAATGTACCAGGATGTGAAAGAATTTTACTGGTGGCCAGGTATGAAAAAGGATATAGCCACATACGTCGGCAAGTGTACGACGTGTGCGAGGGTTAAGGCGGAGCACCAGAAACCTTCGGGAATGTTACAACAACCGGAGATTCCCGAATGGAAATGGGAGCAAATCACAATGGATTTCGTGACACACCTCCCTAAGACATCCCGGGGAAATGATGCAATTTGGGTAATCGTGGATAGATTAACCAAATCGGCACATTTTATTCCGATTAGAAACAATTATAACACTGAGAGACTTGCGCAAATTTATATAAATGAAATAGTGTCTCGTCATGGCATCCCCATCTCGATCATCTCCGATAGGGATAGCCATTTCACCTCCAAACTTTGGCAAGCTGTTCAAGAAGCATTGGGAACACGTATTGACCTAAGCACGGCTTACCACCCTCAGACCGATGGTCAGTCTGAGAGGACCATTCAAACTTTGGAGGATTTGCTTCGTGCCTGCGTACTGGACTTTAAGGGAAATTGGGATCAACATCTCCCACTCGTTGAATTTTCCTATAATAACAGTTACCATAGCAGTATAAAGGCAGCACCTTTATGAAGCATTGTATGGACGGAAGTGCCGATCACCACTTTGCTGGTCTGAAGTGGGTGACTCGCAAGTCATTAGATCGGATCTGGTCCAGGAGACGACCAGCAAGATTCTTGAAATTAAGAACAACCTGAAAGCCGCGCGGGATCGGCAGAAGAGTTATGCCGATACCCGTCGAAAACCGTTGTCATTTGAGAAGGGTGAAAAGGTATATTTGAAAGTATCACCCTAGAAAGGAGTGGTCAGATTTGGAAAGGCGGGGAAGTTGGCCCCTAGATATATTGGACCATTCATTATTACTGCAAAGATCGGTCCGGTAGCTTACCGACTAGAACTGCCTGAGGAACTAAGTGCAGTTCATAACGTGTTTCATGTGTCAAATTTGAAAAGATGTCTGGCGGATGAGACATCGGTGTTACCCTTAGAGGGTGTTCAAATAAGTGATAGGCTCAACTTCGTAGAGGAGCCCATCGAAATAGTGGACGGTAAAATCAAGCAACTTAGACACAATAAGATCTCGTTGGTCAAAGTTAGATGGAATTCGCAACGAGGCCCAGAATTTACTTGGGAACGAAAGGATGAATTTCGGAAGAAATAACCCCACCTATTTCCTCAAAAGGAAGTAGTTGACGCATAAAATTTCGAGGACGAAATTTTTATAACGGGGGGAGAATGTAACGATTCCGGCAAATTCAGGTATACCCTAGCCGGTATATACTATTTACGTGTCATTTAAATATTGATTATATGAGTTATAGTACGTATATACGAGTATATATGATTCATAGTACGAATCATACTCGATTATATAGTGAATCGTATTGGAATTACAATTAACCAATGAACGATTATTGAAACCCGAACGAATCGGGAAGTACATTATAGACGAAGTATATAATGTTTAATGATATTTACAAAGTATTAATGCTTCGGGATAAGTAAATTATAGCACAGAAAAAGGATTTCGATTTAATGGTACGTCGGTACGCTAAACGAGACCTTTAACACCAAACCAAGCAAGAGACGATCGATCAAGCCGAAAAAGATGCGTAATTATTAATAATATGATGTTTTAATGTCTTGGGTTAAGTTTTTTAAAGTTTTTAAATCAGTTTTATATAAATTTTATTTTAACCCGAAAAACAACCATTTTAGGCTCGTTTTAAGCCGAATTACGTGTTTAAACGAGAAACGAACTGAACCAGATTATCCACAACATTATCTGGATTGTGTAATCCAAATATGTGGCCTAGAATTGATGAGAGGGCCCCACCCCCCCCCCCCCACCACAACTTGGCCGGCCCTATGGTTATACACACACACATCACATTTTTCTTTTTTCTAAACTATCTAACTCCAAATCCTCTCAACATTCATCTTCATCCATCCCATTCCCTTTGATTTCTACCAAAATCTCCAAGGTATATGCATGTTTTGATGCTTAAATTCTTGTTTATAACTCTATAATCTTGAGAAAAGGAAGTTTCATGTGAAAAATGGGTGAAAACCCGATATGAAACCGATTCTCGTGTGATCAAAGGATGTATACAAGTTATACAAAGGATCTTGATCCAAGTAATTAGTTAAAAGTGTTTAGAATGAATTTTTACGGTTGAAATCTTGTCAAATGAATTTTCCATGTGAAAGACGGGTGAAAATCCGAGATGAAACCGACTCTTGCATGACCAAGAGATGTATACAAGTTATACAAGGGATCTTGGTCCAAGAAATGAGTAAAAAGAGTCGAGAACGGATTTTTACGGTCAAAATCGTTGTTTTGATGTTTTAACCGACACTAGGAAAGAAATGGCTTGATTGTGGGTATAACTTGCTTGGTGTGGTGTTGAGGTGCTTGTAAGTGTTGTATCTAGCGGCTAGCAAAGGCTAGAAACCGAGATCCTTGCGATCTAAAGCTAGAAAACACAAGATAGTTCGGTTTTAGTGCGTATATGAGATTTGGACAGATTTTCGTGTGCTTAGAGTCGGGTCACGAAATTTCACAGAGATGATCTACACATGAAAATATGAGATCTGTGAATTTTTGGTAATTTTTGGATAAAAGATGAATATTTGGTGAATTTAATGCTCGGTTTTGGCCAAAAATAGTGAAAAATAGCAAAACATGATGAAAAATTCCGGAAAATTTAAGATAAGCTTTTTATAAAATATAAAAGTCACCCACAAAATTTGAGCTCAGTTGGAAAAGTCTAAGTAGGCTTTTCGGTGAAACGAGTTCTAGGGCTTTCTAGCTCGGTTTTGGGTGAAAATGGCTTGAAAAATAAGTTTTAAATTCTGGAAAAATTCCAGGAAGTTATGAGGATGACAGAGATCATCTCAGAAAAATTTGGGATTTTTCTAAAGTGTTTTGGTATTTTTGACATATTTAGTGTTTTAATAAGATTTAAAAATAGATAAATAAATGTAAATATAGGAAAATAAATCTGGAAAAATTACAGGAAGTTATGAGGATGACAGAGATCATCTCAGAAAAATTTGGGATTTTTCTAAAGTGTTTTGGTATTTTTGACATATTTAGTGTTTTAATAAGATTTAAAAATAGATAAATAAATGTAAATATAGGAAAATAAATCTGGAAAAATTCCAGGAAGTTATGAGGATGACAGAGATCATCTCAGAAAAATTTGGGATTTTTCTAAAGTGTTTTGGTATTTTTGACATATTTAGTGTTTTAATAAGATTTAAAAATAGATAAATAAATGTAAATATAAGAAAATAAATCTGGAAAAATTTTGTAAAATTTTCTTTCTGTCAAAATAAGTTTTGTGCAAAATTTCAAGACCCGAGACTAATCGGGTAATTATTTGTGCTAAAAAGAACATAAAAACAAGTTTTTAAAGCTTAAAACGTGTAAACCGGCAAAGTTCGCATAAGCGAGCTGACTGGTACACGAAAACTTTAAAAATGGACTATTTTCATAAATCTAAGTAAATTAAGTAAAAATAAATCATCCGAAAATAATTTGGATGATTTGGGTAATTTTACCCGATTTTACCGTTTCCGGCACCGAAATACCGGAAACGGGCCCCACGGCCAAACGGGGTGTCAAACCAAGCTATAATTTCATCACCTTAACTAAATTGACTGTCAAACTCTAAGCAATGTCACAATCTGAGTCCTTAGAAGTGTCACGGGGTTAACATTGTCCCCGAATCGAGTACAGTACTGAGTTAACAATGTTCCCAGATGTACCGATTGATACGTATTTAAGTTATGGGAATTATATAGTAACGACTAGATATTATATTACAGATCCAGGCACGTAGCTGTTCCTTATATTACTCACCGACTCACAAAAAGGTGAGTTTTCACGAGCCCCTTTTAATGAATTGTTTTAATTATATTTTCCCGGGGCGGAAAACATGTCTTATTCAAAGTATTTAAATACATACCGATCGTATGGAAATACTTGTACATTTATATATATATGATCTGATGCACAGAATATATAAAATGTTTATCATGTGTTATTGTTCTGGGGTAACATAGTTCCCAGGGGTTATTATTGTTCTGGGGTAACATAGTTCCCCGGGGTTATTATTGTTCTGGGGTAACATAGTTCCCAGGGGTTATTATTGTTCTGGGGTAACATAGTTCCCCGGGGTTATTATTGTTCTGGGGTAACATAGTTCCCAGGGGTTGTTATTGTTCTGGGGTAACATAGTTCCCAGGGATTATTATTGTTCTGGGGTAACATAGTTCCCAGGGGTTATTATTGTTCTGGGGTAACATAGTTCCCAGGGGTTGTTATTGTTCTGGGGTAACATAGTTCCCAGGGATTATTATTGTTCTGGGGTAACATAGTTCCCAGGGATTATTATTGTTCTGGGGTAACATAGTTCCCAGGGGTTGTTATTGTTCTGGGGTAACATAGTTCCCAGGGATATTTATTGTTCTGGGGTAACATAGTTCCCAGGAGTTGTTATTGTTCTGGGGTAACATAGTTCCCAGGGATATTTATTGTTCTGGGGTAACATAGTTCCCAGGAGTTATTATTGTTCTGGGGTAACATAGTTCCCAGGAAGTTAAATGAAATGTTCTGGGGTAACATAGTTCCCAGCATGATTATATTGTTAATAAATGATTATTAAAATGATTTGTCAGTGTTTATTTAAATTAGTGAAACTCACCAACTATTCGTAGTTGACCCGTTTTCTTTACATGTTTTCTAGGTATGCCCAAGTTGGAATGATTGATATGTGCTTAACTATCTGTGCTACCTGTTGGAAGCTTGCTGCTCTAAGTTTTGTAATGAATTTATTAATGCCTTATCGGTAAAATATGTGTGTAACACCTAGACAGTAATGAAACTCGCAACAATGTAATATGTTATAAATTAATGTAGTGGTATTTTCTTTATAAGCAATGCTGTTGATATCAGATGTGTCTGTTGCATCCCGTGTACGTTTCCGCTGCGGTTACAGGGTGTTACATCGGGGTGCAACGGATTGCCCATAAACACAAGACACTATTAAAGTGACAATATTTAATCAACTCATTAATTTCATTCAATCATCAAAGTAGCACATATCGTTCTTACAAATAAACACCAAATACAAGAAATAAATATTGTTCATTCTTCTAATAACCTAGCAGTATCAAATAGAATGGCATCTTCAAACTCCAAGTCAAGTAATAATCAAACCTGTCATAATGCATAAAATAATATTTGTCAACACGTATGTTGGTGAGCAATTTCATAGTTTTGAGTATATATAATATGAGCGAAATCCACAAACGTATATGAGACTATAAATAAAATCATCGATTGTGGTATATAAAATATATGTAAATGATGATCATTTCTAATCGGTAACAACCGACATAATCGGATAATGATGCCCTATGCTACTTGCACAAGGCTAAGTAGTTAGGGGTGCGTATGATCATACTGATTGTGTTCCACAACAACATAAAATAAACACTCGTGCACGTAAAGCATATGAAATATATAACACAATAGAGCAAATATTCTAAGTATCATACACCCTAAAGTTTGTGGTTTGAAGATAGAGTATTATAAATCGTTCTTGTTTTGGATAAGTATGCATGTTACCCCCCAAAGTATAAAAGTGAAAATAGGGGATGAAATGTACTCACATGAAATAAGTAACTTGAAGGATAGTTTGCGATAAAACGAGGGATGGGTAAGTTCAACGGGCAAGACCTAGATTAAAAAGTATCTTGAGTTAGTTCCAACAAACCAAGTGTTTTGAGAAAACAATTTAAAGAATTAAAAAGGATCTTGGTTTTGCAAGCTTTAAAGTAAAATAACTTGACAAGTAACATAAAGAATTAAAGTTTGAATGCTAAAATGTAAACACATAAGGAATTAAAGTATTTGATTTTTGAAAAGTAAGTTTACTCGAAGTCGGGTCTCGGTATTCTATTTATTAGTTTTTACTTAACCTTTGTTAAGTAAATATTTGGGTATAATTGCAATATTGCAAAGTTAAATAGATACCAAAATGAGACTTTACGAGTGTTCGGATTTGTCGATTCGAGTCTTGATAATTGGTCAAGCTCGAAGCCGAGGTTCCAAAATGTTATGAGATAACTCAATGAAATCAAAAGAAGCTTAACCAAGTGTGTAGTTCTATTAAGAAGAACCTCAACGTCCGTTAAGCGAGTGTTTGGTTTTGTCGGTCCAAACTTGTTATAAGATCAAGTTAGATCAAACATACCAAGTGTTTTGAGAAAACAATTTAAAATTAGTTTATAAAATAGTTTTAGAGAATTCGGTGGCTCAAAACACACTAGCATGTCTTAAGCGAATGAACTCAGATTAGTACGGTCTTGGTTCGGTCATTGACTCGGAATAAAACCGAGGATGGTTGCCACATACCCAATACCATAGAACTTATTAAAATGAACTTAGAAATTATAGTACATAATACATACTTGTAACATATTAATAAATCAATTTAAATACAAAGTATTTAAACAAGAGTTCGATTTGAGTTCGGCTCTTAACTCAGAATGAAACCGAAAATGGTGGCCACATATCTAATACCATAGAACTCATTAAAATAAACTTAAAAATAATAATACTCAAATCTTTCATACAATATGTTAATTATAAAGTATTTAAACAAAAGTTCCGTTTTGGTTCGGCTCTTGACTCGAGATGAAATCGAAATTGGTGGCCACACACCCAATACCATTGAACTATTAGAAATGATTTGGAAACTAAAAGTAAACAAGAACTAAACAATATTGATAAGCATAAACAAAATTAAAGCATAAACTAAATCATAAGTTAAGTATATATCAAGGACTATAATAGTCCTCCATGTAGCCTTGCCTTGTAGCACAACACTTCAACCGACCGTGACCGGAGAAGTGAAAGCCGAAGGAAACAAGTGGTGTATATTATATATATGTTGCAACATCAAGCTTCAAGTAATAAGAACTAGTTAGAACAAGGTTAGCTTTAGTTTAACCTTAAGAGGTTGAAGATGAATACTTGGATTTGAGAGAGAGTTTGGAGAAGATGAACAACCAAAGTGGTGTATGGAACCTTGCTTTTATAATGGTAAGAGTATGGTTCATTCAAATAGAGTAAAAATATGTGATTGGTTAAAATGGTCAAACAAGCTTTTGATAATTGACAATAATAGTCCATAAAGTTTGTTTTAAGTCATTTTTCATCATAAAGAGGTGTTTTAACATACCGAAAAGGATGTTTTCTTGACCCGACATTTGTGAAACATAAGCGAACATAAAATCCAACATTTTATTAATAACGACGAATCCGAAAGATCAAAACGGGTCGGGTTTTTGATACAATACAAATGCAAGTTAAACCGAAAAATGACAAATGTTACAACTACGTCTAGTCTTAAATAGATCTACACAAATTATCATCGTCAAATTCATCATGGTGGTTATATAACTGTTGGAATTTTCTACTCTTTAAATTATTTCATAACTTTATAGTGAGTTAATGTTTTAGCTCGTTTATGAGCATGCGCTCGAATAACATGTTTCTTAACCGGAATGAGCCCACACTAACGTAGTGTTTGTTTGAGGCTTGGTATATTTGTCATTCGTATTCTAATCCTTCGTGTTTTCCTATCTATCAAACAATACAAAGTAATAATTCATTATATTCTCATACGATAGCTAACACTGAAATGATAATAATCAAACACCGGATCATTTTAGACTTAAACCAAACCAAAACCAAAACTTTCGGTAATTCCATCTTTAAAAACACTGCTTAGCTTTGGATTTTTATTTGGGTTCGGTTCGAATATGGTTGGTCATATATTTCTAGTTGGCCGTTGAATTTTGAGCTGGAAAAAGCCCAAAATTAATGAATTTGGTCTATCCAGGAGCAAGAAAGCTTAAGTATTGCAACTTGCAAGCAGTGCTGTAAAAATCGCTAGTCGGTAGTCGGTCGGTGGGGTGAGGACCAACGACTAATTGGATCAGACTTTAATGTATATTTTTCTATTTTATATATACACGCACACATATTTTATATGTAATTTCACTTTTATGTATGCACAAACCCAAAAATAATCAGTGAAGTAGGGACTAACGATTAATCGAGGATTAATCAGTGTCTAGTCGGGATTTTTGTAACACTGCTTGCAAGATGCATATACAACCATACAAGTAGCTAGTATGAACAAAGTAGAATTAAAAGCCGTTCTAAAAAATACTAAAAAAATAAATAATTAATTGATTACTATACATGTAGACTAAACATTCAGGTTACACTATATATTATTAAAACGATTAAAAGTTACTTATAAATTTAATTCAGTTAAGTTTTTTCGGTTTAAACATACGCAATGAAACCGAACCGAGATTTTAATTTTTACCAAAACATAAAACCAAAACCGATTAACATTTCATTTGTGTCACGAACCAAATTTATAGGAGGTTGAATCGGTCATCCACCTAAGTAACGGAATATATAACTACCGTTTTCTCTCATCCTCCTGCCTAACCAACAAGCACAAGGTATTCTATTCTATTCTATTCTATTCTATTCTTTCTTCTTCCAATTTCTATATTACAATCTCAATTTTCTACGATCTAGGGTTTTTTTCACGTATAAATTGATAAATCGATGATGCGGTTGCAGGTTGTTTCCAAGTGTAATTCGTGATTGTTTCCAAAATGTAAGTATTAATGGATGCGGTGGTTAATTGTATATTGAATCACACACACACACACACACATATATACAAGTTTTCATGAATTATGTGTTGTCAATCGATCGGTTCGTTCACCATGCTATAATGTGGATTTAGGATACTTCTAATATGGCTTAGTTATACATCTAAAATTGTAATGAATTAGGGGTGGCTGGTTTTGTCTTACAGGAGTCCGAGCTTGCCTCATGAGTCATTCTTTCAAACTCGAGCTCGGGTCAAGCTTGCATTGTTTATAATTTAATACTTTATCTTATATGTTGACAAAAACTAAATGAGTGTAAGCTCGGCTCGAGCTCATGTGCAGTACCTTAAACGAGCTCAGCTATGTAGTGTAAAACTAATACTCCTTACATAGAACTTCAGAAGAGTTAAAATTTAAGAATACACAAGGTTCGCGAAGGCTCGACGAGCCTAAACGATCTTCCCATACAATGCTCGAGCTCAGGCTCGATAACTAAACCAAGTTTTATATGAGGCGCGGGATCAATAAGACTCGGCTCGCTCCGTGAATAATAGAGTACTGCTTTGTATCAAAATCAATCTCATATAAGTATGATGTATTGAAAATTATGCAATTGTGCAAGGCAAAATCCTGAAAGATGGGTACTCTTAGCGTGAATATTGTTGTGTTCAAGTAAGAACAAGCTACAAAGGATTTCTACTTGCATAGTTGAAATGTTATTGATGCTTTGTCAAGTGAAATAATGTATGTATTGATGTTTCATTTTGTTTTGTATTCAAGGGCTGATGAACCAGTTGACCAAAAGAAGTACTTGGAAGATTCTAGCAAGCCCAAGTGCGTTAGACCTCTCATTGAGTATCAGGTGCTTTCATAATCAACTCTTTCACATCCTAAGTACTGAATTTGCAGTTGTAATTTCAATATGGTTTAGTTTATCTAAATTGGAAGTGACACATTTTTTGTCCCAAATTGACAAAATACCTTTTTTATAAAGAACAATAGAGAACTTTATGTTAAGCCTTCAAGGGGTGGTGCACTGGTAAGTTGTAAGCACCTGATTTCCTCTAGCAGAGGTTCAAATCTTGCTTTTACTGGTTTCTTGCCACAACCTCTTGAAGGCCACTTACACAACGCAAGCTGTGGTTTACTTGATCTTGTTGGGTAGTAAAATGCTTACCAAATTTACATTTTCTATATTTTTCTATGGTAGAGTGCTTAGTTATGCTCCAACTTAAATTTATTTAGATGGTACTAAGCAACAATGCTTAGTAAAAACGTGAAATTAAATTATGGTGCGCAATCTATATGCTATAAACATTTACAAGAGGGTGTAATTGCAGATTTTTTTTGTTGAGAAAATCATGAAAGTAGCTGGAAAGATATATCTGTGTGTGATATACCTCCATAGCCATGCCAGAGAGAAGCATCTCCATAGCCATGCCAGAAAAAAAAATCTTCTTCATGGCCATGCCATGTCTCACAGATGTCATGCGTTCACTTTTGCTTGTGTATGATTTGCTTAATTACATTAATATTGATGGTAGGTGACTACCGGTCGTGGAGAAGATGTATTCATGAACATATTAATGTTATTAAGTTGATGGTACACGAGCAGAAGTGGGTACACAACATGTATGTCGTGTATGTCATGGCTTTGGAGGTGGTATTTTCTAACATGGCTGTTGCATATATCCCACCTACAACAATGGTTATTTTTGTGATTTTCTTAAAATTTAATCAAAGGGTAAACAATAATATGCATGTCGAATATGTATCTTCAAGTATTAGTTGGAAATGCAGTATTTCTGGAAATTGAATGTAATTCCCACATGAGATCAAATGAAGACGACAAAAATGGAACCGCAAATTAGTTCAAAATTGGCATGCACTATTTGGGTCTTAAATTCTTATTGGGCAACTGTTAACTGAATTTCACATCTAGGTTGTCCTATATGCTTCAGATTTAATTTTTTATATCCGTGTTTTCTTCATGTCATTCTACATAAATATTAGCATGTGCGTCTTTTTAAAACCGTGTCTTAATTCAAATTGTTTCATTTGACGAGACCACGAGTTTTGTGGCTGCGTCTAATTCAAATATAGTGAAATTTACAGGCATGTATGAAACGGATAGAAGGAGATGAAACTCGGGAAAAACATTGCACTGGACAATACTTTGATTATTGGTATTGTATTGACAAAGCAGTAAGTCTATTTTTCTTTGTCCTTTGTTTCCCATGTTCCTTTTCACACAACAATCTGTTACCAAAACATGTTTCTGTGTTTTGTTTTGGCTGCAGGTTGCACCAAGGCTATTCGAAAAACTCAAGTGAAAAAGAGATGTTTTTCCAAGATGTATGGATTACATCTTGCTTGTCGGTTATTGGTTTGTTTAAAGTAATTTCACCTGCATCGGCTTCTTGATACTGTAGCATGTAGTTGAAACGAAATAAGTAACATCTCATCTTCATGGTGAAGTTTTAGATCTTCATTAATTCACTGGATGTTCTTCCTTTTGGTGTCGGGATGACAAATGAAACTTAACATTTTTATTTATGTGTAATAAGGTCTGAACTCTTTCGTTACCTTCAAAACTTTCCGCTTAAATGTAAGATGATTCGGAAAGAAATGAAATTAAATTAAACGAGGTATTATATCTTCGCGTGTTATAATGAGATAGATCAAGGAACTTTGTTTCATTGATGCTTCAAATAAGGAGATCAAATCCTTCTTGTAAAATGTTATCTTGTACTTAACAAATCATAGAATATGGTCATAAAATGTCAATGTTGGAAGGTAATAAAAGTATTCAAAAAAAAGTTACTTTGTTATAAAAAACAGTGCTTATTTTTCAAGATTGGGGTGCAAGCCGTGATCATCCAACTATGCGTATATAAATACATTTTTTTTTCATATTGGTGGAGTGGAGTCGCTGCTGATTTACCTCATGGTTGGATATTTAAATGTTTGAAGATGCTTTATCATCTAAAACTTACACATCCTATGGCTCTATTGCATTATACTTTTGCGTGTGTTTCGTCTAACATAAGCACACTCTCAATTGAGTTTGTCTTAATTAATTACCCACAAGTTTGCGTATCTTTAAATCTTTATTAAATATTGGATGTACACCAGGACCATCATCAATTTTTATTCCTGCACTACTAGCAAAATGAACACAATCCTTTCTATCTCACCATAAAATGATAACTTTGAGCATCATGTGTCAACCGACTAAACTTCTAAAGAAACCCAACACATTAGTGATTACTAACGATTTCTTATTTTCACTCATCATCTCCGAGCAACTACAAGGGAAATATGCGCATTGAATTGTCATATAAAATTTTTAAATAGACATTTACTGCTGAATATTATGCTTCAATTGTACAACAAATCTTTTTAAGTGGTGGCGCTTAATTAAAAGATCACTTAACACAACTACAAAATTTTTCTTCATACTTCAAAATATCATCATGCCTTTTAACTCCTACGAATATAGAATAAAAAATCATCACATGAAAAAAGACAACCAACAAATTCTTCTTCATAATGCAAGTAAAGAGACTTCATCATGTCATTAACTCATAAGAAGGTAGAATAAAAAGGATGCAACATGTAAAAAAACCCTGTCGTGATCAAGATTCTAGAGAACATGTCTCTTAAAACCATGTTGCCACAAGTATGATCCTCATCCTCTCACTTAAGCTCTTTAGAACGAGACATTTTGAGTCTTCAAATACGCTATATTCATCATCTAAATGTCTATGCATAAGCCTTCCTTCTAATCAAGCAGTTCTAAATATTTAAGAAACTTCGTGTACACATATTACGCCTAGTGGTGTAACCGTTTTCCTAATTTGTTGGTGCGAGTGATGAAGGGGAAAGAAAAACGCGACGGTGGCTGATGAGGTGAAAATATCGCAGGAAAAGAAAACACGTGTTAGGAAGGATGCTCTTGCCTTTACAACTACCCACATTGAAATTCGTATTAACTTGCACACACGTAAAAACATAACTTGTTTAACTTATTCAAGTTTCATGAACAGTGGATTTTGTGAGACAACCGCCACTTGGTTTTTATATATATATATATATATATATATATATATAATACCATATTAAATAATAAATAGTATCAATCAAATATATAACCAAGTGACCAATATCTTGTATATCTTTCATAATTTTGAATATTTAAATTTAACACTTGTGTTTTAAAAGTAAAAAAAAAAACCATAAAAAATATAAATGAAATTCATATAAATAATATGGTAAACGGGTTCGGGTGGAAGCAGTTGAACATAAAAGAAAAGCAAACCGGTAGTCATTGGTTCCAAAGTCCAAATCACTTCCGTTGACTGCTGCTCCAAACCCTTGACCACCGATCAATTACTCATGTAAGTAAATTAATCCTCTAAGATCCGATTATAAGCATGGTTAATCTCGTGTTTAGATGATTAGGGTTAGGATATCTCATATCTTATCCATGTATTAGAAGCTGAATCCTGTTAAGAAGATTTTGGAGTTATTATTATTATAGTTTATGAAACATGGATGTGATTCAATCCTTTTCCAGATCTGTTGCTTTTTGCAGATCGAAACGATTTTCATTTTGGAATATTTTAGTTAATCACAACATTTTTTTAAAGATAAATGTTATTTTTTGTGTAAATAAATAATGTATTTTGTAATAGGGCGGACGAAGAACCGGTTGACCAGAAGAAGTACTTTGAAGATTCTTGCAAGCCCAAGTGCGTTAGAGCTTGGCTCGAGTATCAGGTTATTTATGTTAACCGTTCAGAGTCATATTAATCTGCTGGTTGCCATTGAGCCTTTATTTATATAATTTATTGACGATGCAATACGAAGGAAACATAAAGGTTGATGTAGCCCGTATTATCACTGGTATTTTTAGTTAATTGAAGTTAGGTAACACTTGTAGTTACTGCTAGTCAGTTAGTTTGTTTGTTAGTTAGCGAAGATATTTTGTTAGCTTATTTGTTTAGTGCATTCATTTGGTTGATGAGAGGAGTTCAGACATTTTCTCCCAAGTTCTCAACTTTTCTCATTAACCAAGTCACGGTACTTATATACCAACAAATAAGCCAACTAATAATCAACTTAACAGTAATTACTAGTGGTAACTAACTTCAACTAACTAAAAGTGCAAGTGGTAATATGGATTACAAGTTAATCCCACAGATATCATGATTGATAACATACTTAAGCTTCAGTGTAGTTGTAGTTACTAATTACAAAGTTTAGTTTTTCATCTTGAGCTTCATTGTAGTTGCAGTTACCAAGTACAAAGTTAACTTTAATTTGACTGAAGGGGTTTAGTCAGTTGCTTTTATTAGAATCTTGAAATTACACTTTAGGCAACGTTTGACCCATTTACTTTGCAGCATGTTTTCTTTGACCTGTTAAAAATAAAACAAAGCCCGAAACAACCCGTCATAAGTAAATGTGATTTAAGCATCAAATGTTGTTTTACTCTTACATTGGGCGTGTGTGCTTCCCCAAAAGAGATAAAATAGGTCTTGTTTTTCAGGCTTTAAGTTGTCAGGTTTCTTACGTAACATGAATTATGATTGTCAGGGATGTGTGAAAAGGGTTGAGGCAGATGAAACCGGGCACAAGCATTGCACAGGGCAGTATTTTGATTATTGGAATTGTGTTGACAAATGTGTAAGCTTATTTCCCAGTTATCTATATCTTTGAGAAAAATACATGTATAGATTTTCATTCATTTGCGTGTCTGCTGCAGGTTGCGCCTAAGTTATTTGAGAAACTCAAGTAATTGGAGGGGATTTTATGAGGATTTTCAAGACGGTATCTTGATATTTATGATTCCTGTTTGGTTTTTGGAAACTTGTTTCTGCAAAAATTTAAGACCGAGTCAAACATGAATGAATAGTGTATTCGTTTGGAAGAATTTGATGGAATCTAACTGCTTTGAACCGTTTCAAAGAACTATTTTTGTTGACTTAAATTATGGTGCAATAATGGATCTGGTATATTTTGTTAACTAAAGTATAAAAATGTTTTATAACGATAACTATTTGATAACCAATATGAGGCTAGAGAAAAATCATCTTGTGCCGGGCAGGTGACTTCAAGGAGGCAAGGCAAAAGCCACTAGAAGGATAGATGTATCACCTTTGTTAGAGAGGAACTCGATATCACCCTACCTTCAAAAGGTTTACCATGATAACTTGCATCATAAATTACTTGTTACGAAAATACTTGTGTAAAAAATAGAAAACATTATTATAAGTGATCATGTGAATTTAGATAGCCATGTGTAGGCATGTTCAAAACGGTTTGGGACTAGGAACCGGAACCGGTTCCTAACCGGTTCTTATATTCAAAACCCCCTTTTAAACCGGTTCCAGGCTCGAACCGGTTAGGGAACCGAACCGGTTCTCCCACCCTCGGACCCCTAACCTATCTAACCGGTTCTTACCGGTTCCTAACCCGGTTCCTGTACCGTAACCGGTTCCAACCGGTTACAGTGTAAAATTTTTTTTTTTTTTCGTTTTTCGTTTTCGATTTGGATTCTAAATCTAGTATATTTTAATCACCATCGTTGATAAAATACCATCGATGCATAACAATATCGCTTTATGTATGTGCTTAGATGAGTTATGGAGTGTCTACGCATGTTTAAACTTCACGCATTGATAAAGAAAACCCTTACGCATTACATAAGAAAACTAGTGGACACTAAATACCTGGATAGACAAATAAAGGAGCAGTACGAGCCTCGTCCGTATAACGTATACGTTAACTTGTTAGTTGGACATATGATTTGTTTAAATCATACATGAATGAGAGGAGCCGGTTAGGAACTGGTTCCGGTTCCGGTTCGGTTCCGGTTCCTACCCGCCCCCACTCAGAAATGCAAGAACCGGTCATGGATCATAGGGTTGAATCAGATAGGGTCCGGTTCCTACAAAAAACGGGTAGGAACCGGTTCGGGTCCACCGGTTCGGTTCCAGGAACCGGTTTCATTGAGCATCTCTAGCCGTGTGTCATAACTAAAGAATAGACCAGTGAACATGATATATTTAGTTATAACAAGTCATGACAAATTTGATAGCCATGTGCCATGACTTAAAAATAGACCCAAGAAAATCAAGCTATTAGTTGTTTGTGCCATAGTCGTCAAATGTGATAAAAGAATCGATCAAAAGGACCCCTAGAAGAAGAATGACAACAACAAACATAATAACATAATCTATAGCAAGTTAAACAAACAATCAAAACCAAACTATAACTTGGTTCATAGTGTTTGATCACCTAAAGCCAACAAAAAGTAAATTTTTTTCAACATAATATAAATTGTTTTAGGAACCACATGAAAGAAAAGAGATCACTAGTAAATTAACAGATACAATCTCTTTCATGCTAGTGGCGGATCTAGAATAAAAAATCAGGGGTAACCCAATTTTTTTGATGTATTGCCCCTAACGCCTTGACCGAACCAGAAAATTTTAATCTGAGGGCCCGGGCTAAATTTTGTTGTATTTACGATTGTATGACAACTACTTTTTTTTAATAAACAATGTATTACAAACACCAAAATGTAAATTTCGTTTCACATTATCTTAATATCAAATTGGTATTTAAAAACCTTGATAAGTTTTATATTTTTTTGAAAATAACAAATATCAAACTGATAAGTAAATAACTTGTTATAAATTCATACTCTGAACCATAAAATATATTATTCAAATATTAATTTAGCCTCGAACCATAAAAAAAACATTATTCAAATATTGAAAAAAACTAAATGCTTATTTTAACATTAATAAACAATAAACTAAATAAACAAACTTTAATAGTAAATAAAAATGTGAACTTTTGTGTACAAAGCTGAATAAAATGATGAACAAATATATAAATGAAAAAAAGTCTTTGTTGAACAAATATATAAAATATATGTTACCTATCTAAAAAGACCCATTATATTTTAAACACTTTCTTTTTTTATAATGAAATGGGTTCTGGATTTAAAAAGCCCAACATTAGTATTAGGTCATGTTGGATTGTTGGTCATCTTCCTCAAACTAACGACACATTTGCAGAGCCCCGGTGGCGGCGGTGACAACAAAAAAAGAAAGAATGAAACAAAAAAATCTGGCTATTTCACCCTGCTTTCATCTCAGTACTTCTTAGGGGTAACCTAATTTTACTCAGGGGTATCCTAGTGCACAAAACTGAGAAGAAGAAGAAAACGTTGCACTAATTTTGCACATCGCCGTGAAAGTTGAGGGGTAACCCGGGCAACCCCTGAGTACTCCCTAGATCCGCCACTGTTTCATGGCCTTGAAAAACATTTTTACCTAATGATGTAAACCCCTCAACTCTTCTCTTAACCTTGTGCACTTCTTATAACAAATGATCCGCAAATGACATGCCTTTAGCCATTTGTCACTGATTCTCGTAAGAGAATGTGGGCCGTCACTAAAGAGAGATTCTATATCTGACACTCAAGGCATGAAATTTTGGCTAACACTTATCTTCACTTTAGTCGTCAGGTCTCTGGTCTGATGGTTAGGAAGCTTGTCTTAAAGGTTTCCTCTTGGGTCCATATATTTAAAACTTCAAACTGATAATGTATAGCTGAAATTCCGTCTCAAGACTCAAAAGAAAAAAAAAGCTTCTCTTTACTTACAAAAAAAGAAGAAAAAATTGGATCTAGACATTTCAACTTCTTTGTATTTGTCGGTAGGCTTTCTTTAAACTTTATTCAGCTAGCTTGTTAATATTACTAAAAAATAAATATGAATATACCATATTTTAATAAGTATAATAATAATAACAATATTTCATAAAAAGAAGATAAAAAGTGAAACGTGTTATAAATATATAATATATGATTATCAATACCTAATATAGATTAGCTTTCTCCCCAAGTTTTCCAATTCTATATATACATCACATTGTATCTCTTTGTAATACACACCTAATTAATGAAATCTCCATCTTTCTCCCAACATCTCTTTCTCATCTTCTTTGACTATTAGGCTTGTTTCACAACACGTTATCATCACGAGCTACTTATGGAATTTAATCTCTAAGGTATGTCAATATTGTCTAGTTACATATCATTGTTATTTACTCTCTCAAACATATGCCATGCTGTAACTCAGTTGGTTCCGTTAGAGTTTTGTCCCATAGTATAGATCATATAATTTTGGGTGAATTGAGGTTTATATTTACTAATTCAAATTCAATATAAATTATGTTTCGTTCAACAAATAGTGTTGGATAAGTAAAACATATTTTCTTAAATATCTATGGTTTTAAATCACGATGGGGATGGTTTGTTTATGATTTCGTAAAGCTAGACATAACGAATCATGTTTCAAATCTCATTAAATTTATCATTGTTAGAATTTAATATCCCTATTTTAAAAGGTAAAATTAAAGTTTTTTGTCCGGATATGCCATTAAAATCAATCCAACCATAACATGCTTGATTAAAATATCCCTAGTAATTTTTAATCTGACTAATCGGTTTTAGATAAGTATAACATTAATATTTCATGTGTCATTATTCTAATAAAATAATTTAAGATTTACTTTTAAAAACCTGTAAAGTTATACAGAATGTGTTTTATTGCTTACAATATTTTGATATTTTTTAATAAATTTTAATATAGCTATTTAACATATTGATTTGATACTATTTTGCATTCAAAAATATTCATGGGATTTATTTCCTATCTATCTAAATTTTAATCGAATGATTAGTTAAAGTTTGTTTTATTATCATCCAAAGCCATTATAGAATTCATTATTAGTGATAACGGCAATTAATTTTGGGATATCATAAAGTAATTTTTTTTAGGTTGTAAATCAATGAAACAAAAAGCAGTGGTTTCCGGGCACTTTTGGTTGTAAAACATCACTTCCTCTTATTGATTAATAATCTTTTGGCTCAAAGATTTATTTAAGTGTATTATGTGACTAATTGTATCCATCATAGTTTATAATATGGATATTTGTGAAGGGTATATTTTGATGATTATGATAATATGGTGTTTATATATTGTGAAATAATATTGATATTTGGTATTACTTGATGTTAGTTTAAATTGAGTAAAAACAATGCTTATATTAAAGCAAAACTTTTGGAAGTAATTTTTTTTAAACCAGGAAGAAAAAAGAAATGAGAAATTAACATATTTTTAAAGGATTGTCATGATTAATTTTAAAACCTTTTAAATTCTAGATACCTAAGATAATATTTGTGATGATAAATGTTCATATAATACCTGATAAACTAGGTATTGTGTTTTTTTTCCCTTTTGGTTGAATAAGTATTCATTATTCTATATGATCAGTGATCTATTTATTTATCACTGTTTTGGTTCGTATATTTCTCTAAGAGAATGAACAGAGACTAGAAAAAATTTATATTTAAGATATAGCAATGATTGATTATACCGTGATACGTTGATACATAAACTATATGCTTGATTTTAAGTGATAAAAATGTTATTTTAATAAGTTAGTTAAACTTATTCTATATGGTGGCAAGTAATAACGTCATGTACAATACTATTAAAGCATACCTTCTAATGTTATATTTATATTGATTGTATTGAATTGAACAATAAAACCAAAGTTGTGGTTGATCATCACTCTTGTGAAAGAGTATAAGAATGCTTTTATATGACACCCGAAGTGTCATACTTCTCAAATCTCATTATTGATTTACAAAAGGTCGTAAGTTTTTAGACCGGGTAAAATAAAATAAAAAATTGCATGAGTTGGGCATATAATTACTTCTCATTACTTGATATATGAAGAGAAGATTAATTATGAGGAAAAACCGGATAAAACCATTTTCATTTGTCAAAACTCAAATATGCTCCTGAAGTAGCATATCATTAAAACGTATGAAGGGTTTGAAGTGATTTTGTATCTATGTCCGAGAAAATTATGAATAAGCCATGAAAAGTGTTTGGTTTGATATCATTCCCCGAAGTGAATGTGAATACGCACTGATTGTTGCGATCATGGACATAATAGAAAATTTGTAACAATGATTATATTAATAATGAGATAGGCTATTGAAATTATAGTGTTGGTCATGCTAGTAATGAGATCGACCACCACATGTGGCAAAGAGATTGATCATATATGAGATGTGGCAAAGAGATTGATCATATATGAGAACAAAATCTGGAAATACAAAAGTGAAATCACATGATCATTTGAAATGATAATACAATGTTCACTCATATTTACAATCTTGTAGTAAAGAAGCATGATACATATACGATCATAAACCTGAAGTTTATGGATCATGATTATCTTATGGCGTGATCGGTTAGACCACACCGAGTCAATGATGTGAAATTTATTGAGGAAACAAAAGATTCTTCATAATTATTATACATGTAATATAGCTCTCAAGGGAAATCTTTTATTTACCAACTGAAGGAGGGTGTGAATCCCTAGATGTTATGGAATTGAGAAAATGATAAGCATATCCTAACATGATACCATTTAGTGTTTTTAAAATCGATGCATCGTCTAAATGGTTATCAAGATCGCAACTACATGTTTGTATGATCTATGGCTTAGATAATAAGATAGCAAACATCTTATTCCATACTGGTATATTTACATTAAGTTATAATAATGAATTTGATTCCCAAGTTAATAATGATAATTAGAATAAGTGTTAAAGTTCATAACAGATTATATTCTTACATAAATTGTTTTGTTAAAGACGATTACTCAACGTCTATAATTTATTGCAAATGCAATATTACAATAACAAAGGTTTATGTTTGAATTTGAGTACATATGATTTTACATGTCTTATAAACTAATTCACATCAAGCCAACAAGTTATGATACTTCCTCCCCATTATAATTGGTTTTTGGTCAGTAACCAAGCAATTCTCATATAATATTTCGTATGTGTTATATACTGAAATTAATCCACCATAAAACACAAAGATGAGGTCACAAAGGAAGTTAGGAATTTATGTCGATATTAAATATTATTATGATTATATACTTAGAGCCACTAATGAGATATTTGCTTATGGCTCATTAGTTTTCACTTTAGTGAATCAACATTCCCAACATTAGGGGGAAATATAAAGCAGTTGGAATGAATTATCATTGATCCTCAAATTAAATTATATGAACTAAAAGTTCAAAGGATAATTCATGAATAAAGATTAACGAATGAATTACCGGACGATTCACTGACCAAAAGAGAGTGTCTAGCTAAGACACCTATACGAACTGCTAATGCTCCAATTAATAAATGTCCCGGAAGGACAAATGCATATTGATAATAATTCTAATGCACACTTGTAGCGTGGTAGATTGATCGGTTCCAAAGGTAAAATTTCCTCAAAAATTGGAGCAAGTAAGAAAGATGGTCAAGTCGAGGTGCAGTAAAAGATCTCTTGAATGAAATTAGACATGATGGTTTTTAAAGAACCTTAGGTACCTGAAAACAAAGAGCTCTCAATAAATTATTGTATCATGTCTATAAAGATATATGGAATCGAAATAAAGTCGACGTCGTTATACTTTCATTTATATATATAATTAGCGCTTGAAATGATGATGAGGATCAAGATTCTAAATCTGCCTATGAAAAATGATTGGACAAAGTGGAAAGACGCAAACAAGGCAGAGTTGAATTCTCTAAAAAATGGAAAGTTTGTTGGACCAAGAGTCCATGCAACTAAAGTTGTAAAATGTGTTAGATACAAACGGGTCTTGTATATGAGTTATGAAAATTCATCAAGTGATATAAGGCAAAACTAATGGCACAAGGATTTTGCAAAGACCCATGATTAAATATGAGGAGACACATTCTTCAATGGTGGAAGCAATGATTATCCGATAACTAAACAGTCTGGTAATATGAAGAGAGAATTGACATGTGTTCAATAAATATTGTTATTCAGTTGATACTGAGAGTTTACAAGAAAATCTATGAAGGATTTGAATTATCAAATCATGTAAAGTAAGTTCTCGAGAACACAATGATTGTTGTGTATGGATTCATATTTTCAATACTTTATGATTATTGAATATGTTGAACATAAATGGAACTCCTGAAGAGTTTCCTAAGGTAATTGAATACTTGAAAAGTTAATTGATTATGTGCATCAACAAGCATATACATAGAAGAGAATGTACGTGATGAGTACAATATCTCAATAAACAAATAAAGGGTACAATATGGATTTTTGATATGTGATACAAAATGATGTGTTAATGAGAAATTTTATGCAACAAAAATCCTGGAAAAGTGAATGCATATGCATCATTTTTCAAGTTGAAAGAAGTCCATGATGGATTGGTAAATGCATGGATTTATGATTATTACGTATGGACTAAATTATTTGGATTGAGCTTGACACAACTCAAGAGATATTTTGATAAAGAGGGAGATAAGTTGGATATAATTAGCCATACTTTTATCAAAATTTCACTCTTAAAAGGCCATTATAATCACAGTTTACAATGATGTACATATCACAAAGAGAAACTTATGAGCTTTTAAAGAGAAAATTCTTTTTGAAAGACCTTGGCTTTGTGTGATTATTGTTCTACTTATAGTTCGAGTAGATGTATAATTATATGCTTATAAATCCATCAAAGTGCATTTAGAAAATGTTGAGACATTTTACCATGGACAAGTTTAATCATATTTAGCATGTTAAAGGATGTCTAACAATGACTCTATATCACTGTCTATCTGAATATGAAATGTTATTGGTTCGGAAATACCATAATTAAATGAGTATGTGCATTATGTTGTCCTGTTAGCTATATATGATTATTATTTTATTTATTTATATTTATCGGCATGTGCCCTGCTATGAGACATCATAATGGGTTAAAACATATATTTCAAGTATGAAATGTATGTGTTTATAATTCACTAACCCATCAAAACAAGTTTGGTTAGTTTTGTTGATGCAGAGAAACACAACAGGATCATAGTGTTTACCTGATGAAGCAATAGAAGTTTTAATGTGAAGATAATACAACATTATTCATCTTGAAGATTCAAATGTCAAGGGATGGAGACGCAAATGATTGACTACAATAGTTTTGGGAAACTTTCACAGAAGATCGATATTTACTATTTTAACGGATATATAAATCAGGGGGAGACAATACGCGCTGCACTCTTTTTCCCTTAGCTATGGTTTTGTCCCACTGGGTTTTCTTAGCAAAGTTTTTAATGAGGCAACATCTTCAAGCGATTATGTTGATAACCAAGGGGAAGTGTTAGCTTTCTTCCCAAGTTTTCCAATCCTATATATACATCACATTGTACATCTTTGTAATACACACCTAATTAATGAAATCTCCATCTTTCTCCCTAAATATCTTTCTCATCTTCTTTGGTTATTAGGCTTGTTTCACAACAAAACGGAGGGAAAATAAAAGGAAAGAAAGAAAGAAAAAAAGAAGATAAATGATAAATAATAATCGCCACACACTCACTCACTCACTCCAATTAATTACACTTTGTTTTCTTTGTAAAATAATAAAAACACAAAGTCAAAAAAACACCTACACAGTCACAGTACAGTCTGCTTGTTCAAACTAGTTGAAATGGCGGACAACTCAAAGCTATACGAAGCCTACAACGAACTCCACGGACTCGCACAGGAGTTCCAGACTCCCTTCGACGCACCAGCCGTGTTACTCGTCGGACACCAGACAGACGGCAAGAGCGCACTCGTAGAAGCCCTCCAGTTCAACCACGTCGGCGGAGGCACCAAGACTCGTCGTCCGATTACTCTCCACATGAAGTTCAACCCGGAATGTGACTCGCCGATGTGTCATTTGATTTCGGACTCAGATTCGTGTGTTGCTCAGGAGAAATCGTTACGAGAGGTTCAGGTAAATGTTAGGGTTTGGTTTGTTACTGAACTGCAATTTGGATGTTTGTCGTAAATGTTATGGACTCATAGTGGACGTGGTTATTCATATTTTTGTCCTTTTTCTAATATACACAAATTCATACATACACTCATTTTCCATCACTCTTGTATAAATAGCCGAGATGCGATTTTATTCAACACTCCCAACATTACTCCGAATCGTTTTAGGACAACTCGGTCTAGTCATTTTGCTGTTTTTTACCGATTCGTGTTCGATTTTCAATGTTTTGTACAGAGAATTTACCTTGGAAGACAAGAATTTAAAGAAGGAATGTCAATTTTTTAAATACTTGATATGTATATATTTCCAGAAAATTAGTTTCTTTATAATTTACCATGTCAGCGTAACACCCCCCCCCCAATCTAGACCGAGTATTCGCAACGACTTGGCAACGCTTAGCGACTTCTGCCATGTTGATTTTCATATTATTTGTTTGTGTTAATCACTTATCATTGAGATGATTGATAATTCCTCCGTGACGCGTTTTCTCATTGCTCTAGTCATACTAGCCAAATTTTCCTATATATCAAGAATGTTTGTTACTATATTACTATATCCCAATTCGATGCATGCGTCTGTATAAGAACTTTAGTCACTATTATGTATATACTTAGTATTTCTTTAACCCCTTTTGAATAATACATAGGAGTACATTGAAGCTGAAAACATGAGACTGGAGCGTGAAACCTGTCAGTTTTCTTCAAAGGAGATAATTGTTCGAGTTGAATATAAATACTGCCCGAATCTTACCATCATAGACACTCCTGGGCTTGTTGCTCCTGCTCCCGGACCAAAAAACCGAGCTTTGCAGGTTATTTATTCATAATATATTCCTTTCTGCAAGAATTACTAACTTTTTATTGCTTTTAAAAATATTTAACCCTTTATATAATTTACAGGCTCAATCTCGTGTGGTTGAGTCTCTAGTGCGTGCAAAAATGCAGCATAAAGAGTTCATTGTGTTATGCCTTGAAGACTGCAATGACTGGAGCAATGCAACTACTAGAAGAGTAGTAATGCAGGTATGTGATTCTGCAGTACATTATATTATTTTTGAAAACTACGTTTGATTAATGAGTTATTATTTGTGCAGATTGATCCTGAGCTTTCCAGGACTGTTGTCGTTTCAACTAAACTCGATACAAAGATACCTCAATTTGCACGCGCTTCAGATGTTGAAGTTTTCCTTTCTCCACCAGCTTCGGTTCTTGATGGTTTCATGCTTGGTGATTCACCCTTTTTCACATCTGTACCTTCTGGAAGAGTTGGTTCAGGACAAGAATCAGTTTACAGATCCAACAATGAGTTTAAACAGGTATTGCTTTAAATGATTGAGCACAATATGTTGTGTATAATCTAAACAAGACTGCTTTCATGAATCTGTGCATAGTGACATACTGTAAAAGGGTGTTTGGATGCGCGTTTTAGAAATGATGATGTGATATTGAATAGTCAGAATCAGTTAATCAACTGTAATAAAAGGGAGTGTTTATTATACAGGCTATTTCTTTAAGAGAGATGGAAGATGTGACATCTTTAGAAGAAAAGCTTGGAAGGTCACTTTCAAAGCAGGAAAGAAGCAGAATAGGAGTGAGCAGCCTTAAATCATTCTTGGAAGAATTGCTGATGAAAAGGTACATGTTTTTGAAAGGGTTTGACTGACTTCTTTGTTATTATTATTATTGATAATTTGACTTTTATATTATTCCAAGGTATATGGATAGCGTACCCTTGATCATTCCTCTTCTTGAGAAGGAGCATCGTGGTACAACACGAAAACTAAATGACATAAATCAGGAACTCAGGTTTGCAGTTATGACCTTTATAGTTACATGTCTCTTTAAGAAAATTATACAATGATATAAACCAAGGGTTATTTATAACTTAAAGTTTGTGCTTCTAGAATGATAAGACTTTCTTTGCTTTTGATGCTATCCTAGTACTTTAGATGAAGTCAAACTAAAGGAAAAAGGGAGAGCTTTTCATGATCTTTTTCTTACCAATGTATGGATTTTATTTTTCTAAATATTTCTACATATGATGCTTGATTTTTTTTTCTTTTTATGTGTTACAATTATCACTGTTATTGAAAGGGACAGTTGTTGCACCTCCAGATAAATTTGGTAAATATCTCTACATTTTGCTATCCTTAACTCAGACATTTTAAATAATGATTTTAGACTTTTAGTTTATATCCTATGTCGTTGCTTCCATTGATTATAGGGGAGACGCTACAAGATGAAAGGGTTAATGGAGGGGCACTAATTGGCATTGATGGCTCTCAGTTTCCACACAAGCTAATACCTGTAAGCTTATTTACAAGTATTAAATTTGTTAATGGAACAATATGGTTTTGTAATCATTTGTGACACACTAGCTATTATTAAGAGGGATAATTTCATATATCCCCTATAAAACTAGGTAGTTGGTATAACATCCTGTTTATCCATAAAAATTTATGATATCAGATATACCCATTTCCATGTTTATGACATTTATGCCCTTCTCTTAATACTTGCTTAAGATACAAGAGTTTGGAGTGTAAGGAGTATAATGGTCATATTTTAAATTGTAATTAATGAAACGGATGAATATGAAATTTAAGTATTTTGATTTTTGAATGGGTATATTTGAGATGACCATTTTTGCTACCACCAGAATGCAGGTATGCGTTTATATGGAGGCGCTCAATATCACCGTGCGATGGCTGAATTTCGGTTTGTTGTCGGAGGGATAAAATGCCCTCCAATAACACGTGAAGAAATTGTAAACGCGTGTGGAGTCGAAGATATTCATGATGGAACAAATTACTCTAGGACCGCATGTGTCATTGCTGTTGCAAAAGCTCGTGATACTTTCGAACCATTTCTTCATCAGGTTCTTATTCTTCTTTTCTAATCCTCATTGATTTTTTTTGTTTCATTAAAACTCTCATTTTGTTTACAGTTGGGCACTCGACTTCTCCACATCCTCAAAAGATTGCTTCCCATATCCGTTTATCTTCTTCAGGTGCTTGTTTTGACCCGTTTGACCTGTTTTGACCAATCTGACCTGTTTTGACCCATCACTCATTTTGAAACAGAAAGAAGGTGAATTCCTAAGTGGTCATGAAGTATTCTTGAGACGCGTGTCTTCTGCCTTCAACAACTTTGCTGAATCAACTGAAAGATCATGTCATGAAAAGTAATAAAATTAGTTTATATCTTTTCATCCTTTTCACTTCATGTCTTTTCTTTTTATAATTTCTTGACCTCATTTACAGATGTATGGAGGATTTAATAAGCACCACACGCTACGTCACCTGGTCCCTTCACAATAAGGCATAAACATCACGACCCAGCCCGTTTCAAATTTCAGCTTCCTTTTTATCTTCTAAAATTTTAACATTTTTTTTCTCAGAACCGTGCTGGATTACGCCAATTCTTGGATTCTTTTGGTGGAGCAGAACAACCGGCTAATGGTGGTAATAGACTGATACTAAATAAAACTTATTGCAAATGTCATGCCAGCTTTTGGAGTACATGTGGATGCCATGCCAGCAATAACTGATTTCTATCTTGTCATTTGATCTAAGGTACCGACTTAAGTACAAGTGTTCAGAACACAGACACAAGATTAGCCGATCTTTTGGATAGCACACTTTGGAACAGAAGACTTGCACCTTCATCCGAACGTATCGTTTATGCTTTGGTACAACAAATATTTCATGGCATTAGAGAATATTTCTTGGCTTCAGCTGAATTGAAGGTGACTCATTTTTACATTATATATACCAAAATGTTAATATTCTACTAAATTTGCTTTTATGTTTATTTGCAGTTCAATTGCTTTTTCCTAATGCCGATTGTAGACAAATTGCCCGCACTTCTTCGAGAGGATCTTGAATCTGCATTTGAGGATGATTTAGATAATGTTTTTGACATTACAAATCTTCGACATTCTCTGGGCAACAGGAAACGAGAAACCGAAATCGAAATGAAACTGGTATTTTTAAATGTTATCATCCGCTAGTGTTAGCACTTAGCAGTTTTGAGCTAATGAGTTAATCTTGGAATGTTTGCAGATTCAGAGGCTTAAAGACAAATTTAGAAAATGAGCAGCTTAGTTTGCATCAAGTTATGCCAGGACCATGAGTTCTTCATGATTTACAGGTAATTTATTTCTCTAATTTTTGGTTGTGTATTTGTGTATAAACAAACATACAATGAACAGCATGAAGCAATGCCTACTTCATTATTTTCTTTACATGAATTTGGTGTTGCGTCGAAAGTTAATGACCTCTAGTGACCTGAAATGGAAGCATAAAGAGTGTCAATACATCATCCCGTCGTGATTGAAGTTTTATGATATCATAATACCATCCGGGTTAGCAAACCTTAGAACCGTTTGCTAACCTTGAACCCATAACGATAAAGTATGTGTAATATAATTTCTGATGGAATTATAACACATCTATGTGTAAGGGCATTGTAGTTACAGGAACACTCTTGATCATGTCTACTTATCTGAGTGTGGAAGCGATCTAGAGATTTTAGAGTCCGGCTGATTCCCCTGTGCCTTTTCGAAACTAACTTTGCTTTGATAATGGTGAGGGTGAGAATAAATCAAATGATTAGGCCATGGTTGGGTGGCTCAAGCCGATGCAAATATGCAATAACTACCATATGGTTAGCGGCCTACCGTTGCCATGGTTTGCATGCGGTGACATAGGCGGTGGCGAAGCTTGGACACGAATGTCGGGGGGGGGGGGGCTCAAACTTTTGGCTGAAAACAGGTAAAATTACACTACGTATAAAATTTCCCATGGGAAAAACAACTAAATTTACACTGATGCGCGAAAAAACGGGGGGGGGGGGGGGCACCCCTGGCTCTTGATATCCTTCGCCTATGGACATAGGCTTGGCACACGTGTTTTAGGAACTGTCGTCGACTATTGTCCATTTATAAGTGCCGATAGTGAAGGGAGGAGGGAGGGGGCATCAAAAATGTTGATAATCGTGAGAATCACATAATCTACATGTATGTAGTGCTTTAGATGTGATGCATGCAGTAGTTATGTAATTTCCTCACTTTCTCTATTCACTACTTTGATTATGTTCTATGCACCATATATATGTGGTTTTTTGCGGTCCTCAACATCTTATTGGTTTTGAAATGAACGTGCCTATATATAATATATAAATAACTAATAATTATGACTAAAAATTATTTTTTACATAATAACATTTTTGTTTCCCTCATACCAGATTACTAGATGCTTATGTTTGGTACCGAATATGATTTGTAGTTGTTATTCTTGAAAACTTAGATAGGCTAGTCATTGCTCAATGCTCATCTTTGTTGAAAATGTATGCCACACACTGATTTGTTGCATATTGGGGGTGATTCACCATATACACAAAGCACAATGTTCTACTTCTTTCGTCCAATTAAAAGTGTCCATATTTCCTTTCTATTTGTCCTATTACAAATGTCCACTTTCAAAATCTATTACGAGGTTCTAAGTTTACCCTTAAACATGCTTAACTAACATTAATAAACAATATTTATGGACTTAATTTTTAAGGGTATTATTGTCATTTGATAAGCAAAAAAAGTAATCATTCAATCTAATTTTAACTTGTGTTTTTCAAATCAAGACACTTTTAATGGGACGGAGGGAGTTTAAACAGTGAGAGCGGAATCGCTTAAAGTGGGAATGAAATTAACATCTTGACGCAGTAAGTTGTGATTATTGTGTTCAATTTACATCAATCGTTACCCACAAACCATAAAACCAACGTTTATAATTATGTAATTGTTGTCATTTGAACTCGCACTGTATCTGACATAATAGTTTTTCAAAGAGACCATTGTTTCATAGACACGAACTCAACACTGTATCGAACATCATAATAGTTTTTTAAAGAGACCATTGTTTCGTAGACACGATTACTTAGAAGGGATTTTAGAAAGCTCCTTTTAAGTATGAGAAAGTTTGATTGAAACAATCACATTGAGAAAAAGTGGTTGAAGTCCACCTTTTTATGTGAAAGAGGATGCCATTAGGTGTTCTAAGCTCCTTTGAGGGTCATTCCTATTACTCGTTGATTGAAATGTTTGAATTTAAAATAATTTATGTTAAATAGTTTTCCAATATAAGTTTGGCATGCCAAACAAAATCTATGTCACTATTTTTATTATTTTTTTTAAAGATGAACTTAAAATGAATAAGTGTGAAGGGCCAAGGAAAATAACCAAATGGAACCAAATAGGATAATTGTAAGATAAAACTAATGAAGGGTAACCCTAAAAAATTCTTAACCTTTTGGTTTTATGTTAAAGTTTACCCAAATCAAATCGTGTTCACCCGTTACTAACCCCTTGTCATAAATAACTTTTATCCTTCTAATACCATTCTAATCAGATTAAAAAATCTATATTAGAGCGGTTTGTGTCCCTTAGATTTAACCAAAACGACTAGTTGAGTATCAAATCCGTTTTTTCATCCATGTAAAACCTAAGGTGTTCATATTTTATTTATTTGTATCATTTTGACTAATTCAATTAGATTTTTCATGTTAAGTATCAAACTTGTTTTTTCATCAATGTAAAGCCTAAGGTTTTTGTATTTGTTTGCATCATTTTGACTAACTCAATTAGCTTTTTCATTTTTACTTGAATGACTAAATATTAACACATCGTAGAAATTGAAGCCCTGACCTCCTATTTAACACCTACGTACCTAACCATCTTACCACCTCACCATAGGTGAGAATGACAATTAGATATTCCATTGACGTGGCCGAGTATTCAAGTCATTTTACTATTTCCATATTTTATCTATGGTTTTCATTTAAAAGTTGAAATGCAAGTATTATTTTTCTTTTAAGAGAAATTGAATTTAAATAATTCACTATTATTATTGACAAATGACAATCCTAGCTAACAGTTATGTAAGTCTAATATATTTTTTTCACTTCTTATATTTCACAATTTTCCCTTCTGTAATATATAAATTTACAAGTAAAAAAAATGGGCTCTAAATTGAGAATTGTCATCCACGTCACATACCCACTTTCAATCATATCTAATATTATAATATTGTTTTATAATTTCTAAATTTTAATTATTAACTTTTTAATATCTTGGTTTATTGTATTTTGATAATCTCAACTATCACCTTTTAGCCGATATAGATCTCAACTCAGGAAATGTATATAGACAATCCAACTTTCACCTATTGCTAGAGGAAAATAAGTTCAAGGTTGGGATTATCTGTAAACATTTTATGAGTTGTTATTACTCCTAACTAATATGTGAAAGTTAGGATTATTAAATTCCAATAACACTAATATTTTTCCTTGTTTTGATTTCCGTAAGCGTGAAACACGAGTTTCTAATCCAGTCAATATAATATATCAAATTCTGTGACATCCGTCAATTTTCGATTTATTATAAGTGTATTTGTTTACCGTTTCGGACTTGCAATTAGGATCATTGGTTATTAATAAAAAGCACATTTATAGTATTTGTTGGTGTTTATTTGTTTTATATTATTATATTGTCATGTACTCATTAAACAATTCTCAAAATCGTTTATTTATGTTATTATTGCCTTTAACGAAAAGTCCAGGAACTAAGAGTGTCAAAAATGATAATATGAAACTCAGCATTTCCTTGCGTGTCGCTATGCTCTCGGCTCACTCCCTAGCGATGCGCTACGACGTGCAGATCTTAATTGTTTTAGTTCGTTTTTGACTCCTTTAACCTCAATTATTCATCCTAATCTCGTTATGATTCAAAACTTTGATTCTGACACATTCCTAGGTGTTATTCTATCAAAAAGGAATGATCTTTCTCATTAACTAATGAAGTTTTATCTCCAAATATATTACTTTACATTAGTTTGAGTTTAAAACAAAGTAAGATTATTCGTTGATAAGGCTATGCGTAGTGGAGGGGCTACAAATGGAGGCGAATTGCGACACGTGGTGCCCAGTTAGCAAGGGGAGAAAATTTGTTTTTGGGGTGTAATGGTGTAGGGGCTACAAACTGGATCCACAATATCTTTTTTATTATTTTCTTTTTATAATTAAACTAAACAAATAAAAACCAATTTATTTAAATAATTAAATAAAAATTCATTAAAGTTAAAAAGAAATACAAAAAAATACATAACTAAAAATTAAAAAAATACATAACTAAAAAAAATACATAACTAAAAAAAACATAACTAAAAAAAAGAAACTAATATCCGTAATAGTCGCGCATTTTTTCACCTCGTCGTTGAAACAATAATGCGACTTCCTCGTGAAACCCCTCCGATTTGAGGGATTCGTAGTCTTCTTTCATTTGACGCAATTCCAACATCTGGTTCAGCTTTTCTTGTTGTTTGTTGGATGCTTGAAGGTCGTTTCCTATTACCGTGGCATTTGTTTCCAAACGATCCGACCAACTCGTTTAATTGTCCATCGTCTTCACTGGGCGCCGTATTGAATCGTGTTGACGACGAACCTCCCCCCTTATTTTTTCTCGATCTTCCGCGTGGTCGAGGCAACTCCTATACTTCTTCTTCGTCGTCTAAATTAACCGCGTCGGCTAAATTAACCGTGTCGTCCACGAAGAAGCTACGAGCATCGGAGGGTGTGTTTGGTGTGCTCGGATTTGTCGACGACGATGTCTTCGACTTTTTTGAAGGCCGGGATGAGCCGGCTCGTCGGGCGACCGGAACGGGTGGTGCCCCTTTCTATTTCGCGCAATGACGTAGTTTTTCTCAACAATTCAAATACTTGAACGGTTTGACGGACCGCTCAAAAGTTTGGCCTTGAGCTCGAAAGTCGCTCAAGGCTTGAGTTATAATGTCGCCGTCGTTATGCCCGCTACGCCAGCCAGGCCCCTGCAACCGGTTAATTATCCCGGAAAATTTTTGACAATCGGCGTTAAGCCCCTTCCAGTGGGCTTGAACTGCTTCTTTTCCCCGGTAGTCTTCGGGTTTATAGGTTATCGCGAGCCAAGCTTCAAATACTTTCTTCCAAAACACCCCGGTGGCTTGAAAGTTAGCTACAAATTAAAATTATTTGTCACAAGTAGTATGCATTTTAATAAAAACTAAATACATTTTTAATAAATATTTAATGTTAAAAAACTTACCGATGTCGGGATCATTCGAAATGTCGATCCAAGCCCTTGAGAGAGCCACCTCCTTCTCCTCGCTCCAATGCTTGTATGGATCACGTTGCGCCATCGGCTCCCCCGGTTGTTTCTTTTTGTGTTCACGGGTCGCCTTTTTGCTTGAACCGGAGGCCCGCGCCGTTTGCGTCTCCGGCACCGTCACCGGGTCCGACTCCGTTGGTGTAGACCCGAACGCCGGCATTAAGTTTTGGGGCATGAGATAGTTGGCGTACATGTTTACGTTCGGGTCGGGAAATTGAAACGGATAGCTCGGTTGGTTTATCGGGTTCATCGGGTTCCATTGTAAGTTTACATTCGGTTGGTTTTACGAACCATGGAGTTGACCGAAAGGAGGGAATGGGTGGTTCGGTTGGTTCGGGTTGTTTCTAGGATTCATTTTGCTAAATTTTTGTAAGAATTTGGGTATGAATTGTGTATAAAATGGATATAAAATAGAGAATAAGGTGTATGGATATAAACGGTCATATTATTAAAATAATATTATTTTTTAAACATGTGGGCGATAATATCTCTCCGCCCCGCCCCTTTTCGCCCAAAACTCACTGGGGGGGGGGGGGGGGGGCGGGTGTTCCACCCTCTCGTCGCCCTTATCCTCGCCCCATTACAGCCAGCCTAAGCGTTGATCTTAAATCCTATTATTATATAATATAATTACAAAGTTTGGTGCCGCAAAGTCCTAGCTGGGCAACTTTGCGGCACCTTATTGGTTCTTTTTAGTTTGCTTTAGTTTCGGTTCATAACAAACGTAATGAAAATCGGTTGAACGCTTATTGGGCCTTTTTGGTTTATTTTAGTTTCGGTCTGTAACGAAACCGACCGAATGTCAATTTTGTTTTGTTTTAGTTCTAGTACCATCACAAACGTAGCTAAAACCGACCGAATTTCGATTTTGTTTTAGTTTTGATACCATAACGAACGTGACATAAACCAGCCGGATTTGAATAGACTCGTCGTCTCGACGCCCGAGATTGACAACTGTAGGGTTTTACAAACGACTGAGTTTTACTGGCCGACGTCACTTGGTCCCCCTCAAATTTTATTATTTTTTGTTTTTATTTTGGCTTTAGGTCCGGTACAATAACACACGTGGCTGAAACCGACCGATTTCATGTCGACTTATCATCATTGCCTGGGTTTTACCAACCTGCCCGGCGCAACACGCCGGGTAAAACACTAGTTCCTATATAAAATAATCATTCTCCGCGTTCATTCTCTGCTACACAACTAATAATCCTCACTCTCTTTCACGAATTCAAGGTATAATCATGGTGTTCATCATAGTTTGACTTTCAACGGTTCTTTGAAGCTTATTTCTTGTACTTCTTAATCAACTCTCGGGTACGTTTAGGTTTTTATTGTTAGTTATCAACTCTTGAAAGAAAGCCCTCATCCAATTTCACTGGATTTAGGGGATTTCGTGTTCAATTGAATCTAATTCAAGTTAGGGTTTATGTTATGAAATAATTTGGGGCTTTTCAATTAAACCTTGAATTGACCCGAATTAGCTTTTGTTCCTTCAATGTTTTATGTTTGTATTTGCGTTTTGGTCATGTTGGACCCAATATTGACCCCAAATCGACATTTGGGGAGGACACGAACCGAACACTCGCTTAAAAACGAACTTTCTGTTTTTCATGTAAAAATCTCAGATTTAATTAATTATTATTTTTAATTATCATTATTCTCATTTATTTATGGTTTTTAACTTCGTGTTAGGGATCTTTCATTGAATCGGATCGTCGGCTTGCTTAACTTTACTTTTCTTGTTTTATATATATCTCCACTTGTCTACTTATCAAGCAATTAGACTATGAACACTCTTCAATTGATGCTGCTACTCTTCAACAGTCAAAATTGATGAAGAACCCCCATTCGTAGAGGTCGAATCGTTCGCCACAAATGGTTGTTTAAGATCAGCAATACCATAATTACATACAAAAATCTGCCCTGTATTAGCTTGAATCGAAAATCCCGCCGATTTAGACACACCACATTGACAAATAACTTATAAATAGCATAACTTATGTACACTACGATATATAGAAAATAGTTATCTCAATTTTGAGCAAGCCATACGAAACAAGTTTGTTATCTGAATAAATGAAAAAAAAATGTAGAAATATTAACTATATAAACTAAGTTTTTTTTAGGGTCGCACAACCTACTTCAAGCTCTCAATTGTGAACTTAAATTTATGCACTTCTTTGTTAAGCTCTTGATGACATCATCACACGTCCACGTGGTTGTTCATGAGTTGAATTGGGCCAAACCAAGGTAAGCTTGAATTCAGTTTGTTTGTCATTTTTATTCGTTACTTGAAACCCGATCCGAATAACTATTAACCCGAACTTGAAAGTACCCGTACTTATGAAACATGAACCCAAATCTAATCAACCCAAGTACAACCCAAACTAACACGAGTCGAGTACCGAGTACTTTATAATGAGTTTCATCTAAACCTGAAAACCTCAAATAACCCGTTTCACCACGTCTTCTATTCAATTATTATATATTGTGCCTTAGCATATTCAATAAATATCGCCGCCTATCCAAATGATGGGTCATACATGATAAAATGTAAAAAACAACAAATCATATTAGTTTTGAAATATCACGTAGTTCATAAAGAAAAAAAATCATATTACATCATGCTAGTTTTGTCATATAGCATGATTTGTAAAAAAATATATAAATGTTGCTCAAGTTACCTTATATATAGAAAATGAAATACTTGTTATGCTACAGCTATACATATCTTTAACAAGAAAAAGATTTCATCTTTGATCAGTGTTAACGTGACTCGCCTTTTATTAGTTCTAAAGTGACTTGTCAAAGGATTGTTTATTTTGGATTATGTGGTTCGTTATTTTCTTATGTAAGTTAAAGTCTGAAGATGATATATTAGCTTAAAGTTTGTCACATATATAATTTTTTAGGTTTTTAAGTCAGATACTCGAAACCCGAATAACCCGTACTCATGAAACCCGAACCCTACTAACCTGAGGGAGATTAGGGTCGGGTATGAGTGCTCAAAGTAAATTTCTCAAACCAGAGAACCCGACCCGAGAAACACAAAACCCGAAAGTACAACCCAAATAAGACCCCTGCTTTCTAGGTAGGGATGAGCTTTTTTTTTCCTAAATAACCGTACCTGTTCAGTTCCGTACTTGTACCCGTACCTGTACCTGTACGTGTCTATTGGGTACATGTATGTGTACGCAAATTTACTGATTATAGGTACAAGTACTTTCGGGGAACAGGTATGGGTATTACGGGTACTGGTACCCGTTTAAAACATGCAAGGGCTTTTATTAGGTTTCCAACATTCAATCGGGATTTTCAAAACATAATATATATTAGTTGAATAAGTTCATTCTCAACTTATATGTGTATATTCATATATTGTGTATTCGTATATTTTTATTTCATGTATGTGTAATTGTGTATATATATTAAATAACATGTATTAACTTTCTCTCTTGTTTTTCTATAAAAATTGAGGAAACAATAAACTAAACAAAGGAAAAGGGAATGAATTTTATATCATGGCTGATTTGTTTCAATTTTAGTTTTGGTTACGGTATTACGATTTTGGTATTATAGATAATTGATTGTCGGTATCGTACCATTACCGATACTTAGTTTAGTAGAGATTTAAAAAAAAGAACAAAGAGGTACCAAAGCAAGTACCATACCCAAAGTACCTGTACCCGTACCCGTACCATATAATTCGGGTACGAGTATGGGCACCAAGATTTACTGAGTTTAGGTACGGGTACTTTCGGGTACATGTACGAGTATATGTACGGATACGGTCCCGATCTCATCCCTATTTCTAGGTGAGTAATTCACACATCTTTTTTCATCTGTTACTTTTGAGGGTAATATGTGTACCATACACATCAAATTTATTTATTTACATATATATCTTATCAACCACAATTCGATATTATGTGTTTATATTCATTGATGACATGGTATATTGTTATATGTTTGGCGGTTGGGCCACCTCATCCTCATCCAGTATGCATACATTACCCCGGTAAGCTAGCTTGTGTTAGACCGAAATGGTCCACATCTATTTTATTTGGTAATTGTTATATTCATTAATGTTGTAGTTGTTCATGTTCACATACGAATTGTATTGTTTTATATATCTAAACTTATGTATTGCTCGCTCAATTTTATGTTGATCAAATTTTATTTTTACACATGTTATATGTTTGCTAGTTGAAAAATAAAAGTTCGAGAAGACATTTAGTTGGACTTTAGGTTGTTGAAGAAATAAACAATTTATTTAGTTAATATTGTTATGGATTTTGTGATGTATTTCGATTATATGAATTTAAATAATTATTTATTGTCACGTTAATATTAATAGTGTCTTGTGAGCTATTTTGCAATCTGTTGCAACCTGACATATTCTGCTGTAGGTTGGGGTGTGACAATATCATGGTGAAATTATACCCGCAAATGTTCTTTTTAACACATTTAGACCTACCTCCCGTCATGGATAAATCATGAAATGGTTTGTGGACTAGCTATTTTTTTAATGGTTGAAAAGTAAAAGAGATCGAGGATAAACGGCTATTGCTAGAATGGTAACCAAGGAAATGGTTAGGCTAAAAGTGATAAGGAAGTCAAATAGTGGCAAAAGTGAGGATCAAGATTTCATTTGAGCTCCTTGCACTATGAACGGAAAAAAAGGACTAATCACCATATCCACCAATTAATCTATATCTTCAACTCCCTTTCATAATTAATATTTTATTTTATTCTCTGGGCAATCAAACCCATAAAATAAATATAAAAGCATCTTACCAATACAATAGAAAAAATATGTTTTTAAGTAACATCACTTTCTTAGTGGTATTAAAGTGATCATTTTCTCTTAGTTCTTGCAAATCTATCTATACTTATTAATAAAAACCTATGATGTCATTTGTTACTTTTATATTAAACTTCATTCTTTCTAATGAATTTATAATAATATTTATCATTCCTAAAATTACGCTTCAAAAATTGTAAATCTACTTCATTTTCTTTTTCTAATTTTGAAATAATTAACTATTTTTTTACAAAAAAAAGTTTTTCAATATATTATATATATATATGCATTTACTAAATTTAAGTTTAAATTTTAATAAATATTTTGCTATATATAAGAATAAATACAATATCAGTTTGTATATTCCATACTAGTTAGTACCCATAATAATTTAAATTGGACAATTTTTTACTTTGTATATATATATATATATATATATATATATATATATATATATATATATATATATATATATATCAGGTGTTATATACAAATTTTTTAACTTTCATTACTAGCATTCTACACGGTCATGTTTTTGAATATCTAGTTAAATCAGTGGCAAACATGTATATCTACGATTTAAGTTCTCTTATGATGGATTAAAATAATAAAGTATACTACTACAAACTAAAACATTCATTATCTTATAACTTTTCTAAGACGGTGCATTCATAAAATTTTAATAGTATTTATTTGCTTGTCGGTTTACTTAATTTGTGTTAAAAATGAAACCACTATGAAAACAAAAGTGTGTTGTTAATTTTAAAATTGTTGTAAAGACTGTTACAAAATGACTATGTATTAACAATGTTTGATATGTTTATTGTGTATATTTTTATGAATTAAACGTGTGTGTCATACATGGTCTCATTCATTATACTATGCAAGAGTGAAAACGGTTATAAATCGATGATCAGCTTGATCACACGACTCCTATTTTAGTCTTTAAACGTATTTAACAACCGGTTATATTTTGTTCATGAAGTTTTTGATGCTTAAATATCTTGAATAGTTAATGCAGCCTTCAAATGGAGCACGACTCTAATTAAACTTAGTAGGATAAGGTTGAGTAATTAAGTGAGGATAAAGTGTGAAAATGGTTGATGATAAGCACGGATTTTAGATGAATTGATTCCTTTTGGGGAGTTTTACATGTAATTATTACTCCTTTTGTTCACACCTTCATCTCTCATTATCACTTCACTATTGTGGATTGATCTTTTGCCTAACCATGGATTTTGCAGTAATTAATTACCTTTGACCCTTCTTTATTCAACATTACTTTCTTTTAGGAGCCAGCCGGCTTTAGTTCTTTCTAGTTTTACAAGGCGTTTATAATTTGACATAATTAAAACTAAACCATACAAAATTAATCAAGTTTGGCTTGTTATGTCTAACCCGTTTACTAAATAGGTCTTATTCATGTTGATATGCTTTAACCTTTTTAGGTAGACAAATTGCGTTCATATTGATATGGTTAATTCATTTAGGTAAACATACCGACCGATTAATTACTAGTTAATTAAGAATTAAAATATGTTGTATAAGATGAACTTGCGAATCGTAACTTATTTACCCATTTATTTAAGTGGACAATTGTTTTTTAGAACGACATTTTGGAATGCTCAACTAGCAAGAAACTAACTTAATACAAAAATTACAAGTAGAAGAGTGGGTTCTTAAGCCACTCAATCTAAGGCATCTTACACTTCCGAATCATAGGTAAAAACAAAGAATATCATGAATACGGTCTTTTTTTACTCCTTGATATTCCGAAATAATACCTCATTTCTATACCACCAAATCATCCACCAAGCTGTGAAATTAATGGCCTTGAGTATGTTCTTTTTCATAGGCTTCAAGTGTATAGCTTTAATTCATTCCAAGATCATATTAGGGGATACGTCAAATCGACAAATTCAGGTCCTTTCACTTGTATCCTTGATTCATGAAACGATTTATGTTTGCTTCGAGCTCATATAGCCATAAATATCTTGAAGCTGAACTAGTGTTATTCAACCAAATGTTATTCCAAATAGAAGTAAATGCATCGTTTTCAACTCGTTTAGTTAAAGTAGAAAATAGAGCACCATCTTCCATAATAGTTTCAAATAATTTCATGATCCTACTTTACACATTGTTCCCTTGAATCAGAAAGTTGACAGAAACCATCCCCACTCTCGCTATGTAAAGCCGATATCACATTTACCCCAAGTTTCATTTTATGTCATTAACAAACCTCCATCACCACTTGCATCAAATCATAAGTAAGAGCCTTCAAAGAATGAGTCCCAACGCCACCAATCATACTTTCATATTTTAACTCACTTTCATTATTTAGTACATACATGATCATCTATGTTTTAAAGAGCCTTTCGCCGTATAACCTTCGCATATATAATTAGGGTCTGCAGTCCTTTTATCTTCACAGATATTATTAGGGTCTGCAACCCTTTAATCTTCGCATATATTATTAGGGTATGCAACCCTTTAACCATACGACCATACAACCATACATTCATATACACACACACACACATACAATCATACATTTTTAACCATTACAAATACATACAAGATTCACATACCATAAATGCGTGGTTAAAATAAGTGCATCAACTTATCAAATAGGAGTATACACACAGCCACAAAACACATAAACAGAGAAGTGGAGCTTGAAACTCACCTGGATTCCGTTTATTTCGGAATTAATTGTAACACCTCTCTTCAGCTATGCACGGCTAACTGTGCAACAATTTATAATTATCGATTACTACTTCTAATCGGATCACACTTCTTAAGTTAGTGAAGCCCCTAACGAATATGGGGTTCGGGGGCAGCGCCCCTGGTAGCAGGGGTCATAAGGGTGGCAACCCCTAGCAGGGTCCAAGGGGTAGAGCCCCTGGCTGGGGTTAAACGAATCAAGTCGAGTTTTACAAACCAATCGAATCGAGTTTCCACAAACCAATTGAATCGAGTTTCTGGAAAACCAATAGAATCGAGTTTCTGGAAAACCAATCGAATCGGCATTTACGAATGTGATTCAAAACTGATTTTCATGCCTTTCAGCAATAATCGTTTTCTTTCATCCCTCTTAGGCCCATTTTACCATTTTTAACAAGTGGAAGCCTTATCAACCTTATCTACTCGTTTTTACACGGTCCGAATGCCACCCGTTTGTCCCCGATTCATTCCAAAAACCTTGTTTATGATCAAGTTTACGTTTTTCCTACACTCTAAGGTCCGATTCATTAGCATACCTAAGCGTTTGGCAAACCGACATGAAATTCATAACCTTTAAACTAAAACTTACCTCTTTCGATTCGGGTTTGAATCTAGATCTCTAGACGGTTTCTTGCATTTGGTCTGATCCAACACGCGAATCTAGAAGTGTTTCTTGTTGTTTAGGTGAAGATCTAACACGAACTCGCCTTGGTTTGAATTCAGATCTGGGCTGGAATGTAAAAGGAGTGTTTGTGTGTATATGGAGGCAAAGATGATGAAAATGAGAGTTTTAGGGTTTTTAGGGAGGTTTTAAAGTGTTTAAATACCCCTAAGCACATGGACCTTAAAACCCATCATCATCTCTTAATCCATTTATTATTTTCGAAGCCCACACTTAACTTATTATTATTCTACATAACTAAATATTAACACATAATTAATTAACTAACAGTCTTTTATTATCTGTCCATTAAAGTAGGATGTTACATTATTTTTAATTGTTTACAGTAATTTACTATTCTATAACAATATATACACCCATCCATCTACGGCTACTTTACCAATCTCATGTGTGAATGATTGATATATCATAACCAGGCTTATTGTGATTTACTAGTATTTACTTAAAAATAGCTAATATTTATTCAACAAAATCGGCTTCTTTTTAACTTCCCGTTGCAAGAAAATTGACTATATAAATAGAAAAAAACCATTATAAATGAAATTCCAATGACAAAATTGAAAAACAAGAAACATATGTTATATGGGGTGGCAAATGTTTTTCTTACCCTACTCATTGTGTTCTTAAAACCCATGTCATTTGTGTTTTTACATTTGACTTTAAGAAGAAATGATATGGAATTAGTGTCTCAAGACACTTTGCATATAATAATATTAAATAAACTTGGTTGTCTCCTTAAAACCTATCACCCCAATATTTGACTTCAATAGTTTCCTTTCATTGCTAATGGAATCATTCCAACAACACAATTTACGGTAAAACTTTTTAGTCGGTGTAATCATAAATGACAAGTAGTAATATTTCCAAATATATGATTTATTTTAGTAAATTTAAATCACTTTAGAAGATTAAAAGACTAGAGAATTCATAAAAGATGAAATTACCGATTGAAAGGTTGAAATATGAAGGCTAGATGTCATTGAAGATAGATTAACATGTATAAATAAATAGGCAACATATTACATAACATATTACATAACGTGTATAAATAGTTACTCAAACTATGTTAATAATGACACAACATATATTTATAACTAGTTTTTATCCCCCGTATTACGGGGGTTGTTTTATATTGTTTGTTCTAATATTTATTTATTTTTTGAATTTATATTTTTTTATTGTATGAAAGTTAGTGATATACTTATGGTTTGATGATAAATTGTTTCACAAATAAATAAGATGTTATAACCCGGTTTAAAAGCTATATGATTTTGATGAGACCCAAGACCCGTATATTTTTATTACTATAAAATTGATTTTTTTAATTATAAATAATATTTATAAAAGTTAATAATATACTTATGGTTTGATGAGACCTAAGACTCGTTTGTTTTTTTACTATAAAATTGTTTTTTAATTTAAATAATATATATATATATCTTTTTTTTAAAATTAAAAAATATTAATTTTTAGAATGCCCTATTTTATAGGATTTTTACATCAATAATTTGGTGAAAATAATTTTTTATTTAATGAGATGTTATAACCCTTTAAGGAATATCTGGGTTTGGTAAGACCCATATCCATGAATTCGGGTCAAATGCATGGGAAGCCTCCATTTAAAAATCAAACAAATTTGGCGACTCCAAAAAAGGGGGAGCGACCACATCGCGACACGTAAGATTTTTATGTCTTCGTTTATATCTATCTATTCTAATAAAAACTACATACTTTTACCACTTGTCAATCTCATAGCCCTCCTTACATTTTTTTTCACTTATTTCAATATTTGGTCCTTATATTTTAAGTTATTTCAATATATGAATTTAAGTTTGTTTTTATTATATGTAATCCTAATCGATTCATTCATTAACATTAATGGTGAATAAGAAAATAAGGAAATGTTAAAATTAAAGTTGCATGTTTGTTAGAATAAAATTTTAAAATAAATTTTCTTTAAACGTTTTGTATAAATATTGCAAACATGGAGAATACCTATTACATATGTATTGGTGTTTAGCATTAAATTATTGAAGTTGAATGTTATAATTATAATCTATATGTATAATACCGTTTACTATATGAAGTATATGTCATTTTTTTATATGATTTTATTTTGTGTAGTATAAGGTATTTATTTTCAATATTTTCTTCTATAACTCAGACAAAAGTGCTTCATAAACATATATTTTCACATTTATTTAAAAAAATTGTTAATCCGGTTAAAAGTCATTTACCATGCTTCCAACAAATCCGAAATCTTTGCTTTTTTTTTAATATATAAGTTGTTAATATATATATATATATGTCGATTAATTAAATATTCCAACAACTCCAATAATATCAACTAATAACACGATATTAGTATTCAAAATTTAAACACTTCTTATCCAGTACTTTCAGATATTATAAATAAGAATCACTACATTCACTTTATTATTTTAATATTATGCTAACTCAGAATAATCACATTTATTTGAATATGACTTTAAGGTTAGTATGTCTTTTGTCATTTTTCATTAATATGAAATGAAAAGAATCATTTTGTTATATTCTAATTTTCGATTTATATGTTGCTTAATTATACAATTGTTAATTGTAAAAATAAAATAAAGTAAAATTTTGTCATACACAAAATATTAATGACACCAAATTTATAATCAATCAATTTTAAACTCTAAAGATTATAAGGATGACTATATCATCAAAGTTTTGGTAATCTGGTTTTTTGGATAATAATGTTTTTGGGACAAACATGAGTAAATGATCTCACATGATATTATATTAATTGATTAAAAGGTATGATATTTAATGTGTATGAATATTTTTTGTTAAATTCATGGATATATTATCATTTATCTAAGGTTGGTATGTACTTGAAGAATCTTATTTGTCACACGGATAACTATACGTGGCTATATCAACAGTTATAAGCATACATGCTATCTTATCAAGAGTTACAAGCAGACATGGACTAAAGATTTGATTTGTGATAAACAATGTATACCAACCAATACAATAAAAAATGTAGTGTACACAGAAAAGTTTTATTTATTTGTAACATATTTTTGTAATTTTAGTTATGTAATTTCTGTAATTTTAATGTAAGTTGTAACTGTATAAAATATACTATCATTTCGTTAATAACTATATCTCGCTTAATGGTTAAAGTATAAAATTTTCATCAGTTACCCGTGTAATGCACGGGGCTCAAACTAGTATATTATAGATTATACAATAATAATTAAGTATGATATACACACAGCAAGACGTCATATTTTTCTTTCAAAACAACCAATTTAAAGAAAAGTGTCCCGTCATATTATTTGTCATGCTAATAAATATCACTTTCGTTTTACGATTTTAGTTTCTTAATTGTTGAGACTCTCCTGATAAGAACACGAGGGTAGAAGTGAGCCTTGAGCGGTTCAGCACAAATAATTAAAATATTTGGCATGTTACATGCATTCTCTCACCACCAAAATATGCATGTTGTTGTGCATTGCTGCACATCACTTGCAACACCTTTAAAAATGGCTTTACTTTGGCTCCATGGCTAAAGGAGGCTCGACTAATCTTGCACAAAACCATCTTATGGGTAAGCTAAATGAGGCAATGACATTAGGCCTCCAGATTTATAGGGCCTCCATCTTAAATAAGAGTTACGTATTATAAGATTTTGAAAGTAGAATTATTTTAGAATTAGTAACTCACTGATGAGCCACAAGCTAAGGATGATTGCTTCATATTCTTTATCACGGCATATCATCAATATTCAACAATTCTTGTATACTCTCTAGCGCTATACGCATAAAGAAAATAAAATAAAAAGACCTCAACATTTTAGTTAGTTTTAGGCCTCCGAGGAAGTTGAGCCGGCCCTGATCTTGCATGCAACAACCGTTTTTCACCAACAATAGATCTGCGTTGATCTCTCTATTGGCCATGTCTGACATACATCATATTTAAGATTCCTTGATTCTAATTTACAACAATCGCTTTCTTCAATGATTAGCTGTCACACCCTCAAAATCCACTAACGAAGTTTTACCGTCAGAGAGTGTGAACTAACATGATCGGAATCATTAGTTATATCAAACACCAAAATTAAAGCTTTCAAAACAACCAAGACATACAAGTCTTAAGTAAAAATGTGGAAGCGTAAACTGTAAGGCAAATAGTTGGGCCACACAGGATGACTTAAAACACAGTTATCATGATAAAAATTTAAAAGAAGTTTAAAGCATATATAAGAGTTCAGTGAGTGCATGTCCTATACCGCTCGCCCGCCTCGGCTACCTGAGATAAACATACTAAAAGTGTCAACACAGGGTTGGTGAGTTCACAGGTTTAAGTAAATTTAAGCTTTGCGTTTTAGCGTTACCAGATAATGTTAAGTCAATCATATATCAATAGGTAGCTAACCTATCAAGCATGTATTACTAAGTGTTCGACACCGAAGCTGACTGTTTATACGATTGCCTTGCCACCATGTCTACCACGACCATGGTAAATGTGTTAACCAAAATTACACCCACTCGACCTACAGTCGAGTTTAGAGTTGGGTGGGGTTTGTCAAATCCAGTAGTATTACTCAAAGGTGACTCGCTATTATCCAATATTAACCAGTTCGATGTTTAGAAGGACTTAGTTGGTTTGTTGCCACTTAGCCTTACAAGTGATATATAAAGAGTAACAAAATCTAAAGTGTTGGAGTATGTTATCTCCCCCTAATAAAAACGTTAAAGAGTAAAAGGGGCCGTGAAACTCACAGTTTGCGAAGTTATCAAAAATCCGAGAAAAGCGTGCGTCAAAGAAATCATCTCTAGTTCTCTAAAAACAAAACGAGGTTTCTAAGTGTTTGAACTACGAGTGAGTCTCTAGACTCGACACATAAAAGTTATTCATGAAATGTGTTCGTTTGTGAAACAAGTGCGACTCGACAAACACGTTGGTGATAAGTTACATGTGTGAACAAGTATGGTGTTAAGGGTTACTACGGTACATCATCAGTAATATATCTATCACAATGGCAAATATGTCAAACACATAGCAAACATCGGTCAAATAATCACTTTTCATGTTAAATCAAAGAATTCAGCAGCTAAGTTACCGAGACATATTTTAACACGTCAAGATTACTCTATTTCACTAACCATACATGTAGATAAAATAACAAAAAATTCATCACATAAGCACAACTGAGTTATGTTTCTAAAAATATTTTTATTATATTTTTGTTACATACGGTTTTCTCACAATGATCAAAACAACACAGTAAGCACACAACAGTCATTATCATGCGCAACAAAACGTTATTTACTATTCCTGTTACATGGTTAATCAAATTAAATTAAGGCCAACTTGGTTAGATTCTACACTCAAATTATTAACTTTCAGAAGTGGAATCAACTCAATTGGTCTTGTAGTTTGTGAGATATACTATTTACAAAACAGCCTACAAGAAGGCTTCCCGAATCAGACTTGCGCAACAGATTTGTAAATTAATAAAAAATAACTTTCACACGTCCAAAAATAACAAACTTAGACTATTTAGAAACTAGACTCGGCCTACTACATAATAGAATCAATAATTACTGCGAAACACATCATTAACATCAAGTTACAGTCATTTTAACATGCAATTATGATTCTGTCCAGCATTAGTTTTCACCAAAAAAACTCAACAAACTACTAATCTATGAACCAAGAATCATGCATACAACCCTAGATCATCAAGAATCAACATATTTAACACTTAAGGTTTATGATCATCATGTTTAATCATGCAAACAAATCAATGGAATGGATTAAGGGAGTGTTTAATTACCAAGTTAGTAACCTTGGATCTTCAAACAACTTGTAACAATCTTGTATGTATGTGTGTGTGTGTATTGTTGGCCGATCAAGGGAGAGGGGAGGGGGTAGGGCTGCCGTAGCAAGGGAGAGGGAGAGATGGGAGAATTAGGGTTTTGATTTATGTTGTTTATATATTAATTAAATAAATTACAAGTTACAAATTGCACCCTCAACTTCTATTTTGTATAATTCTAGCATAACTAGTTTATTTTCTTCATGATATGAGGTTATACATGTAAGCACCAAGTTACACATAAACGTAACACATAATTATATCAAGTACTTGTTTATAATATTTATTGTTTGTTCACCAACGGTTTGAGTCGACTCGTGTGTGTTTCGGTGAAACTCCGAAAGACTACTTATGTAATGATTGTCATGTGTCATTTAAGTCTAATTAAATGCAATTTGAAATGCGTTAACTGGAATGACATAGTTTGTGTGATCTTGCGTTTGAAATAACGGAGTTCGGATTAATGGAGTTAACCTGAAATTGACGAGTGTCACATAATTCCCATGTTGAAAGAATTTTCGTCCCAAAAATTTGTGTCATGTCGCGATGGCTGTCTGAAAAAGGCAAAAATTTTCAGTTTGTCACATCATCCCCCTGTTGAAAGAAATTTCATCCCGAAATTTAATTCATACCTTTGGTGTTGTCTGACGGTTTGTCGCTTTTCGCGGTTTTCGTTGCTTGGTCAACCCTTCAAAAAAGGTGAGGATACTTTTTCATCATTTGATCCTGCGTTCCCACGTGAATTCTGGTCCATGTCTCGAGTTCCAACGAACTTTAACGATGGGAATCTTGCTGTGTTTGAGTGTGTTGGTTTCCCAATCTAAGACTTCGACTGGTTCTTCAATGAAGCGTAACTGTTCATCAACTTGCAACTCGCCCAAAGGGACTGCTAGTGTTTCGTCAGAAAGACATTTCTTCAAGTTGGATACATGAAAGACATTATGTACGCCACTGAGTTCTGCTGGTAGATCCAATCGGCACGCTACCGGGACGATACGTTCAGTTATTGAAATGGACCAATGCATCGTGGATTTAGTTTGTTTCGTTTCCCAAAACGAACTACACATTTCCAAGGTGAGACTTGTAGTAAAACCTTGTCATCCACTTGGAATTCCAGAGGTTTTCGGCGCTTGTCGGCATAACTCTTTTGGCGATCCCGTGATTTTGCCATGCGATTCCGGATTTGGACAATCTTTTCTGAGGTTTCAAGTACTAATTCGGGACCAGTGATTTTGCTGTCACCCACTTCTGCCTAGGAAAGAGGCGATCGATACTTTCGTCCGTACAACGATTCAAACGACACTGCTTTAATACTGGCGTGGTAGCTGTTATTATACGAAAACTCTACCATGGGCAAGTGGGGTTCCCAACTCTTTCCGAAATCTAATACGCATGCACGCAACATGTCTTCCAATGTTTGAATGGTGCGTTCACTTTGCCCATCCGTTTGAGGATGGTATGCTGTGCTGATATCGAGGCAGGTGCATAGTGCGTTCTGTAGCGACTTCCAAAAGCGCGAAGTGAAACGGGGATCTCGATCGGATATGATTGAGACAGGCACTCCGTGTCTAGCCACTACTTCTTTCATGTAGATGCGAGCCAGTCTTTCCATTTTGTCCGATACCTTGATTGCTAAGAAATGTGCAGAATTAGTCAACTTGTCTACGATCACCCAGAGGGTATCGCATCCCGTCGGTGTTTTGGGAAAGCCTGTGATGAAGTCCATGGAAATGTGTTCCCACTTCCACGTTGGAATTTCCGGTTGCTGTAACAGACCAGATGGTTTCTGATATTCCACCTTGACTTTTGCACATATCAAACATTTGTTTACGTAGGTGGCAATGTCGGCTTTCGTGTTTGGCCACCAGTAAAGCACCTTCAGGTCGTGATACATTTTGTCTGAGCCATGGTGAATGGAATATCGGGATTTATGTGCCCCGTCCATCACCAGATTTCTCAAGTCTCCATAACGAGGGAACCAAAGTCGGTTTTCGAAATTTCGGACCACGTTTGATTTGGTTTCAAGTTGCTTATCCATGCCCCGCATGAGTTCTGATGGGAGGTTTTTGCCTTTCAAGCATCACGAATCTGATCAGGTAAGTTGGCATGAATCGTGAGTTGTAATGCTCGCACCCGTCTAGGCTTAAGAGTTTCCTTTCTGCTAAGAGCATCGACCACTACATTGGCCTTGCCCGGGTGGTATTTGATGGCACAATCAAATCCTTAAGTAGCTCAACCCAACGACGCTGTCGCATGTTCAACTCCTTTTGATCGTAGATATGTTGGAGACTCTTGTGGTCGGTGTAAATGGTAAACTTGGTACCGTACAAGTAATGTCTCCATATCTTAAGGGTAAACACCACAGCTCCGAGTTCCAAGTCATGGGTCGTATAGTTCTTCTCGTGTACCCGTAGTTGTCGAGAGGCATAGGCTATAACCTTCTCAAGTTGCAATAACACGCAGTCGAGACCCTGTATCGAAGCATCACAATGTACTGCAAAATTTTCTGTTCCCTCGAGTAGGGATAGGATAGGCGCGCTACAGAGTTTTGTTTTCAAAAGTTGGAAAGCAGATTCCTGCGTGTCACCCCAATTGTATTTAGTACCCTTATGTGTCAGTGCGGTGAGGGGCTGAGCAATTTTTGAAAATCCCTCGATGAAACGTCGGTAGTAGCCAGCCAGTCGTAGGAATTGTCGCACCTCAGTCGGAGTCTTAGGTGCTTCCCAGTTTTTGATGGCCTCTATCTTGCCTGGATCAACATGAATACCACTCTCATTGATCACATGTCCTAAGAAGTGAACCTCGCGAAGCAAAAATTTGCATTTAGAGAGCTTAGCGAACAATTGTTCCTTCTTTATTAATTCCAGGAGTAACCTTAGGTGTTCTTCATGGTCGGTCTTGTTCTTGGAGTAGACGAGGATATCGTCAATAAAAACAATAACAAACTTGTCGAGATACGCCTTACATACTCTTTTCATGAGGTCCATGAATACGGCCGGTGCATTAGTTAAACCAAAGGGCATAACCGAAAACTCATAATGATCGTACCGAGTTCTGAATGCCGTTTTTGAAATGTCTTATTCGAGCACTCTTAGTTGGTGGTAACCAGATCTCAGATCGATCTTCGAGTAGTAACTCGATCCTTGAAGCTGGTCGAACAGATCATCAATGTGGGGTAGGGGATAACGGTTATTGACCGTCACCTTGTTCATCTCCCGATAGTCGATGCACATGCGGAAAGTCCCGTCTTTCTTTCGGACAAATAGGACAGGGGCTCCCCATGGTGATGAGCTGGGTCGGATGAAACCTTTATCCAACAAGTCCTGTAACTGAGTTGGCAACTTCTTAAGCTCCGCCGGTGCGAGCCGATACGGGGCTCGTGCTATAGGTGCCGCACTGGGGGTACGTCGATTTGGAACTCCACTTGTCGAATGGGTGGGAGTCTTGGAAAATCTTCCGGGAAGACTTCCGAAAAATCTTGCACAATCGGTATGTCTTCGATCCGCTTCTCTTCCGCGGGTTTCTCAATAACATGAGCTAAGATCGCCGGATGACCCTTTCGTAAATATTTTTACGCCTTCATGAGTGTGATGATGCTAGTAGTCATGCCGCTCTTCTCTCCCTGTATTGAGATGATTTCGCCAGAATGAGTAGTGATATGAGCTATCTTGTCGTTGCATATAAACTCAGCTCTATTCTTGGATAGCCAGTCTATGCCGACAACCACGTCGAAACTACCAAGTGTAAAGGGTATGAGGTCGATATCGAAGGTATGACCCGACAGTTTCAACTTACATCCCGCTAGTACGTATGTTGTTTCTATAGACTTACCGTCAGCTAATTCAATAGGAAACTTAGCATCTAACGGTGTAGGAGTTAAGTCTAACAGTTTATTAAAAGCTTTCGACACAAAACTCCTATCAGCTCCAGTGTCAAAAAAAATAAAAGGAAAACAGTCGTTTGCAGGAAACTTACCGGTAACCACGTTCGGATCACTGCGGGCCTGGCCCGATCCAATGACAAAGGCTCTACCCTTAGTACCGCCTCCGTTGTTGTTGTTGCCTCTGTTGCCCTTATTTTGTTTCAGTTTACGACAGTCTTTCCTGAAATGACCCTCCTGACCACACTCAAAGCACCCTTTTGCTGTTGCAGGCTGTTTAGGAGCACCCTTTTCCGTGAGTTCTCCTCTACAGCCCTTAGCATGATGACCCAATTTACCTCATCGTAGGCACTTGATACGGTCGCATGGGCCAGCATGGTAATAGTTACACTTGTTGCACTTTGGGTACTTTCCAGCATAGTGACTCGAACCTTATCCGCCACCATTGTTGTTGTTGGAACTCTGATTATTGAAGTTTCGAGTGGGTTCCGGTTTACGGTGGTGTTGTTGCTGTGGAGGGTTCTATGATGAGGACCTCGTGTTGTCAAACTTCCTTTTTCCATTCCCAGAGTTGTTGTTGTCGTTACCCGAGTTGTCAAGGGTTTTAGAGGTGGAACCTCTAGGTGGTAACGCACCTTGGGCCACTGCTTGATCCATCAGCTTGTGGGCTATTCGGATCGTTTGCTGAATAGTGGCCGGTTTGGAAGACGTCACCGTACCCTGAATCTGGGGCACCAAACCATCGATATACATCTCAATCATCTTACTTGGCAGATCTACCATCCGCGGGCACATCACCGCCAGTTCGTGAGAACGGGTGGTGTAGGCTTCAATTTCAGAGCCCACCATCTTCAAAAGCCCAAAATTTTGACTCCAGCTTTAAGATCTCCTCTCTAGGACAATACTCTTCCCGCATCATGTTCTTGGATTCTTCCCAGTTCATGGCATTCACTAATTCCAGTCCGAGTATTTGCACATTGGAATTCAACCAGGTGAGGGCTAAATCTTGCAGTGTTCCATCAACAAACTTGACCCTGCTGGCTGGTGGACAGTTGCACATCTCGAAGGCTGACTCCGCTTTGCCCAACGCAGGAACCCTATGGCTCCCCAGTGCCTTTAAACGAATTGGGTTTACACTCCAGGTTATTCTTGAAAGTACAGACTGCTGGACCTCCAGCTTGATTTTGAACATGGGCAGCCAGAGCTGCCGCTGCGTGGTCATTTAGTAAGGCTTCGAGTTCTGCTGCGGTCATGTTGATGTTACCGCGGCCACGTCCAGCGTTTCTTCCGGCCATTTCCTTAAAATCAAAGCATACAATACACCTCACGCTGCTGAGTGTGCATCCTCCTCAGCCGACTCTTCCTCTGGGTCTTCCTCAGGATCCTCCTCCGGTTCTTCTGCGTTCAGAGTAATCTATGCCTCTAGAGTGTCACGGCAAGCTAGAGCTACCGCTGCATAGTCTCTTGCATCTTTAACTTCTTCCTGCAAGTCTATAATCTCTTATTGCATCTTGATCACTAGCTTCATCAGCTGAACATGAGCATCCTAAACTTCCTTCATGGCTTCAGTTAGGTAGGAAATTCTCTTCCTAGCCTCAGTTGTATCCCATATCAATCCAGTAACATTCACTCTTGCTGAGTGCATAATGTCAACTTCACGATCCAGACAGGAGGCGAGAGCTGTGAAAGCGCGCTCCATCGGGAGTGTTAGGGGTGGTAGTGTGTTGTAAGACATAGGACAACCCGGGATGGGTAGTGGGGGAACTTGCTCATGGTAAACAAGTCGCTCGATCAGACTTGGGTACCAACTCCAGTTACCGTTGTCCTCATACGCGACTCTGGATGGGCAGTGCCTCTTTGGTGCAGGGGCTGCTAGTGTTGGGATTTCTCGAGGTGGTGATGGGTTGGGAAACTGCGGTTCCTTTCCTTGGGCGTGGGATACCGAGTCGGATGATGATGATGGCGTTGACATCCCTACAGGATAAGTCGTGTATGGTTTACGCACGTATGAGTGAATGAGAATAAGGGAGAAAGAGAATGAATAACTAACTACATATAATATATATATATATATATATATATATGCAGTGCGTAAGATCATAACTATTGGGTCGTTGCGGTTATAGTCTAGTATGAATGCAATTCTAGTTCGCTATAACCAATGGCTCTGATACCAATTCGTCACACCCTCAAAATCCACTAACAGAGTTTTATTATCAGAGGGTGTGAACTAACAGGATCGTAATCATTAGTTATATTAAACACCAAAATTAAAGTTTTCAAAACAACTAAGACATACAAGTCTTAAGTAAAAATGTGGAAGCGTAAACTGTAAGGCAAATAGTTGGGCCACACAGGACGACATAAAACACAGTTATCAAGATAAAAATTTAAAAGAAGTTTAAAGCATAAGAGTTCAGTGAATGCATGTCCTATACCGCTCGCTCGCCTCGGCTACCTGAGATAAACATACTAAAAGTGTCAACACAGGGTTGGTGAGTTCACAGGTTTATGTAAATTTAAGCGTTGCGTTTTAGCGTTACCAGATAGTGTTAAGTCAATCATATATCAATAGGTAGCTAACCTATCAAGCATGTATTACTAAGTGTTCGACACCGAAGCTGACTGTTTATACGATTACCTTGCCACCATGTCAACCACGACCATGGTAAATGTGTTAGCCAAAATTACGCCCACTCGACCTACAGTCAGGTTTAGAGTTGGGTGGGGTTTGTCAAATCCAGTAGTACTACTCAAAGGCGACTCGCTATTATCCAATCTTAACCGGTTCGATGTTCAGAAGGACTTAGTTGGTTTGTTGCCACTTAGCCTTACAAGTGATATATAAAGAGTAACAAAATCTAAAGTGTTGGAGTATGTTATCTCCCCCCTAATAAAAGCGTTAAAGAGTAAAAGGGGCCGTGAAACTCACA